>NW_026871261.1:300000-529336 GCF_028564815.1 Eubalaena glacialis
CCGGCACTCTGGAGATGAGTAAGGTGTGTCCTGAAACAAGTAATAAACACAGCGTTGAGAGCATAGGGCACTTCCACTCATGGGCGTATAAATTGGGAAAACTAAAAATCAACAAGACACAGGCAACCCAAACTTTACGGCTGCTCTGTTTCCAAGAACCTCCGCTTCGGTACACCTTCAATATCCCAGGAAAGAGAAAAATGGATAAAGAAATGGTGGTACTTGGCACAATGCAATATCACTCAGCCATGAAATCAATGTCATAAGGCTAGTTAGCAGCATGAAGAGTGGATTTAGGTACGATGATTCTAAGTGAAATAAGTCACACAGAAAAAGACACTTATCCTAAGATATCGCTTAGAGAGGGAATGTCAAAATCGCTACACTTGAACTGAATTACAAAACAGAACAGAGTCACACCTTTAGAAGACACACTATGGCTGCTTAACGGGAAAGGTGAGGTGGGGTGATGCATAAAACAAGGGTTTCAAATTAGCTCAGAGACCGCTCCATAAGCCAAATATGTAATAGACAAGGCCTACTCCCTGCTCAGTGAACTGGACTCAACACACCCTAGTCACCACACAAGAATATATCTGACTAGTAAGAATCTGAAAACCTATGTATCGATATCTCTCTGCAAGTGCATCAAGAGGGTGTAAAGCGGCATCAACACAGCAGGGAAAAGCAGCCAAGCCCGATTCTAAACATAAATTACTTTAAAAAACCCACAAAACAAAGACAGTGAAAGAGAGAGAAATTCTTACAAAATCCGTTCAGGGTCTATGATGCAACCTGGATTGACCATAACTAGACCCACAGCTGGATGTGACAGAAGGCTGGACACTCTTGGGGCTGAGAGGATTGGTGAGGTTGGGTGAGCAAACGCAGATACTTTAAAGTAACACCGCGGGGTACCCACCCCATGGGTCTCAAATCTCCATGTACAAGGGCATCTTCCTACATCAAAACATGCATGGGAAACCCAGAAGATGGTATGCCGTGAGATCGGGAAAGGTTTCTAAAACGCACCTCATTTCTCTTCACCTTGTGCTCGGGTTCGCCATTCCAGCCGCTTGACTAACCATCTCCCTACTTGGAGAATCAGCACCTTTAACCTACTGTTTCGTCCAGGTTGCAATTTGTCCTGAGGATGAACGGGAAGACGGAGAACCAACGAAAGACTAGCCCTAGGTGTTGGGACAGGCACAGGTCACTCCATTTTCCCATCAGGAAGAAGAATGAACCAGAGGCTCAGCCTGCCCCCCAGAACCAAAATAGGGCCTGAAGAATTCCTGCGCTTTTGCGGCCAGCTCCCAAAAAAGCGAGGATACAAATGGAGCTCAGGGGCACTGCAATTCACAAACGTGCAGAGTTATAAATGAGAACTCTCGTCCACAAATATATTGAGGGAAGGCAACGAAGAGGATTTGAAAGCAAGGCAGATTTGCAGGAAACAGATTTCAGGAGGTAGATTCGACTCGCCTTTAAAGCACATGAAAAGCGGCAAAACGTTGACAATGATGCCCTTGGCCAAAAAGGGCGTATGCGTTTTTTCCTGAATATATTCAGGAAAAAACGCATACGCCCTTTTTGGCCAACCAAGCAAGCCGGAAGGGCAAATCAGCGCTACAAAGAAGTCTCGCTTGCCCTCGGTCAAAAGGGCCATGCTGTACAAAGTGTAAAAACCAGAAAAGCAGGACAGGCCATGGAGACATGGGAGCCTTACTACGCTGATGGGCGGGATGTAAATTGCCAACAGGCACTCTGGAGAAGAGTACGGTGTGTCCTGAAACAAGTAATAAACACAGCGTAGAGAGCATAGGGCACTTCCACTCATGGGCGTATAAATTGGGAAAACTAAAAATCAACAAGACACCGGCACCCCAAACTTTACGGCTGCTCTGTTTCCAAGAACCTCCGCTTCGGTACACCTTCAATATCCCAGGAAAGAGAAAAATGGATAAAGAAATGGTGGTACTTGGCACAATGCAATATCACTCAGCCATGAAATCAATGTCATAAGGCTAGTTAGCAGCATGAAGAGTGGATTTAGGTACGATGATTCTAAGTGAAATAAGTCACACAGAAAAAGACACTTATCCTAAGATATCGCTTATAGAGGGAATGTCAAAATCGCTACACTTGAACTGAATTACAAAACAGAACAGAGGCACACCTTTAGAAGACACACTATGGCTGCTTAACGGGAAAGGTGAGGTGGGGTGATGCATAAAACAAGGGTTTGAAATTAGCTCAGAGACCGCTCCATAAGCCAAATATGTAATAGACAAGGCCTACTCCCTGCTCAGTGAACTGGACTCAACACACCCTAGTCACCACACAAGAATATATCTGACTAGTAAGAATCTGAAAACCTATGTATTGATATCTCTCTGCAAGTGCATCAAGAGGGTGTAAAGCGGCATCAACACAGCAGGGAAAAGCAGCCAAGCCCGATTCTAAACATAAATTACTTTAAAAAACCCACAAAACAAAGACAGTGAAAGAGAGAGAAATTCTTACAAAATCCGTTCAGGGTCTATGATGCAACCTGGATTGACCATATCTAGACCCACAGCTGGATGTGACAGAAGGCTGGACACTCTTGGGGCTGAGAGGATTGGTGAGGTTGGGTGAGCAAACGCAGATACTTTAAAGTAACACTGCGGGGAACACACCCCATGGGTCTCAAATCTCCAGGTACAAGGGCCTGTTCCTACATCAAAACATGCATGGGAAACCCAGAAGATGGTATGCCATGAGATCGGGAAAGGTTTCTAAAATGCACCTCATTTCTCCTCTCCTTGTGCTCGGGTTCACAATTCCAGCTGCTTGACTAACCATCTCCCTACTTGGAGAATCAGCACCTTTAACCTCCTGATTGTACAGGTTGCAATTTGTCCTGAGGATGAACGGGAAGACGGGGAACCAACGAGAGACGAGCCCTAGGTGTTGGGACAGGCATAGGTCACTCCATTTTCCCATCAGGAAGAAGAATGAACCACAGGCTCAGCCTGCCCCCCAGAACCAAAATAGGGCCTGAAGCAATCCTGCGCTTTTGCGGCCAGCTCCCAAAAAAGCGAGGAGCCAAATGGAGCTCAGGGGCACTGCAATTCACAAACGTGCAGAGTTATAAATGAGAACTCTCGTCCACATATATATTGAGGGAAGGCAACGAAGAGGATTTGAAAGCAAGGCAGATTTGCAGGAAACAGATTTCAGGAGGTAGATTCGACTCGCCTTTAAAGCACATGAAAAGCGGCAAAACGTTGACAATGATGCCCTTGGCCAAAAAGGGCGTATGCGTTTTTTCCTGAATATATTCAGGAAAAAACGCATACGCCCTTTTTGGCCAACCAAGCAAGCCGGAAGGGCAAATCAGCGCTACAAAGAAGTCTCGCTTGCCCTCGGTCAAAAGGGCCATGCTGTACAAAGTGTAAAAACCAGAAAAGCAGGACAGGCCATGGAGACATGGGAGCCTTACTACGCTGATGGGCGGGATGTAAATTGCCAACAGGCACTCTGGAGAAGAGTACGGTGTGTCCTGAAACAAGTAATAAACACAGCGTAGAGAGCATAGGGCACTTCCACTCATGGGCGTATAAATTGGGAAAACTAAAAATCAACAAGACACCGGCACCCCAAACTTTACGGCTGCTCTGTTTCCAAGAACCTCCGCTTCGGTACACCTTCAATATCCCAGGAAAGAGAAAAATGGATAAAGAAATGGTGGTACTTGGCACAATGCAATATCACTCAGCCATGAAATCAATGTCATAAGGCTAGTTAGCAGCATGATGAGTGGATTTAGGTACGATGATTCTAAGTGAAATAAGTCACACAGAAAAAGACACTTATCCTAAGATATCGCTTATAGAGGGAATGTCAAAATCGCTACACTTGAACTGAATTACAAAACAGAACAGAGGCACACCTTTAGAAGACACACTATGGCTGCTTAACGGGAAAGGTGAGGTGGGGTGATGCATAAAACAAGGGTTTGAAATTAGCTCAGAGACCGCTCCATAAGCCAAATATGTAATAGACAAGGCCTACTCCCTGCTCAGTGAACTGGACTCAACACACCCTAGTCACCACACAAGAATATATCTGACTAGTAAGAATCTGAAAACCTATGTATTGATATCTCTCTGCAAGTGAATCAAGAGGGTGTAAAGCGGCATCAACACAGCAGGGAAAAGCAGCCAAGCCCGATTCTAAACATAAATTACTTTAAAAAACCCACAAAACAAAGACAGTGAAAGAGAGAGAAATTCTTACAAAATCCGTTCAGGGTCTATGATGCAACCTGGATTGACCATATCTAGACCCACAGCTGGATGAGACATAAGGCTGGACACTCTTGGGGCTGAGAGGATTGGTGAGGTTGGGTGAGCAAACGCAGATACTTTAAAGTAACACTGCGGGAAACACACCCCATGGGTCTCAAATCTCCAGGTACAAGGGCATGTTCCTACATCAAAACATGCATGGGAAACCCAGAAGATGGTATGCCATGAGATCGGGAAAGGTTTCTAAAATGCACCTCATTTCTCCTCTCCTTGTGCTCGGGTTCACCATTCCAGCTGCTTGACTAACCATCTCCCTACTTGGCGAATCAGCACCTTTAACCTCCTGATTGTACAGGTTGCAATTTGTCCTGAGGATGAACGGGAAGATGGGGAACCAACGAGAGACGAGCCCTAGGTGTTGGGACAGGCATAGGTCACTCCATTTTCCCATCAGGAAGAAGAATGAACCACAGGCTCAGCCTGCCCCCCAGAACCAAAATAGGGCCTGAAGCAATCCTGCGCTTTTGCGGCCAGCTCCCAAAAAAGCGAGGAGCCAAATGGAGCTCAGGGGCACTGCAATTCACAAACGTGCAGAGTTATAAATGAGAACTCTCGTCCACAAATATATTGAGGGAAGGCAACGAAGAGGATTTGAAAGCAAGGCAGATTTGCAGGAAAAAGATTTCAGGAGGTAGATTCGAATTGCCTTTAAAGCACATGAAAAGCGGCAAAACGTTGACAATGATGCCCTTGGCCAAAAAGGGCGTATGCGTTTTTTCCTGAATATATTCAGGAAAAAACGCATACGCCCTTTTTGGCCAACCAAGCAAGCCGGAAGGGCAAATCAGCGCTACAAAGAAGTCTCGCTTGCCCTCGGTCAAAAGGGCCATGCTGTACAAAGTGTAAAAACCAGAAAAGCAGGACAGGCCATGGAGACATGGGAGCCTTACTACGCTGATGGGCGGGATGTAAATTGCCAACAGGCACTCTGGAGAAGAGTACGGTGTGTCCTGAAACAAGTAATAAACACAGCGTAGAGAGCATAGGGCACTTCCACTCATGGGCGTATAAATTGGGAAAACTAAAAATCAACAAGACACCGGCACCCCAAACTTTACGGCTGCTCTGTTTCCAAGAACCTCCGCTTCGGTACACCTTCAATATCCCAGGAAAGAGAAAAATGGATAAAGAAATGGTGGTACTTGGCACAATGCAATATCACTCAGCCATGAAATCAATGTCATAAGGCTAGTTAGCAGCATGAAGAGTGGATTTAGGTACGATGATTCTAAGTGAAATAAGTCACACAGAAAAAGACACTTATCCTAAGATATCGCTTATAGAGGGAATGTCAAAATCGCTACACTTGAACTGAATTACAAAACAGAACAGAGGCACACCTTTAGAAGACACACTATGGCTGCTTAACGGGAAAGGTGAGGTGGGGTGATGCATAAAACAAGGGTTTGAAATTAGCTCAGAGACCGCTCCATAAGCCAAATATGTAATAGACAAGGCCTACTCCCTGCTCAGTGAACTGGACTCAACACACCCTAGTCACCACACAAGAATATATCTGACTAGTAAGAATCTGAAAACCTATGTATTGATATCTCTCTGCAAGTGCATCAAGAGGGTGTAAAGCGGCATCAACACAGCAGGGAAAAGCAGCCAAGCCCGATTCTAAACATAAATTACTTTAAAAAACCCACAAAACAAAGACAGTGAAAGAGAGAGAAATTCTTACAAAATCCGTTCAGGGTCTATGATGCAACCTGGATTGACCATATCTAGACCCACAGCTGGATGTGACAGAAGGCTGGACACTCTTGGGGCTGAGAGGATTGGTGAGGTTGGGTGAGCAAACGCAGATACTTTAAAGTAACACTGCGGGGAACACACCCCATGGGTCTCAAATCTCCAGGTACAAGGGCCTGTTCCTACATCAAAACATGCATGGGAAACCCAGAAGATGGTATGCCATGAGATCGGGAAAGGTTTCTAAAATGCACCTCATTTCTCCTCTCCTTGTGCTCGGGTTCACAATTCCAGCTGCTTGACTAACCATCTCCCTACTTGGAGAATCAGCACCTTTAACCTCCTGATTGTACAGGTTGCAATTTGTCCTGAGGATGAACGGGAAGACGGGGAACCAACGAGAGACGAGCCCTAGGTGTTGGGACAGGCATAGGTCACTCCATTTTCCCATCAGGAAGAAGAATGAACCACAGGCTCAGCCTGCCCCCCAGAACCAAAATAGGGCCTGAAGCAATCCTGCGCTTTTGCGGCCAGCTCCCAAAAAAGCGAGGAGCCAAATGGAGCTCAGGGGCACTGCAATTCACAAACGTGCAGAGTTATAAATGAGAACTCTCGTCCACATATATATTGAGGGAAGGCAACGAAGAGGATTTGAAAGCAAGGCAGATTTGCAGGAAACAGATTTCAGGAGGTAGATTCGACTCGCCTTTAAAGCACATGAAAAGCGGCAAAACGTTGACAATGATGCCCTTGGCCAAAAAGGGCGTATGCGTTTTTTCCTGAATATATTCAGGAAAAAACGCATACGCCCTTTTTGGCCAACCAAGCAAGCCGGAAGGGCAAATCAGCGCTACAAAGAAGTCTCGCTTGCCCTCGGTCAAAAGGGCCATGCTGTACAAAGTGTAAAAACCAGAAAAGCAGGACAGGCCATGGAGACATGGGAGCCTTACTACGCTGATGGGCGGGATGTAAATTGCCAACAGGCACTCTGGAGAAGAATACGGTGTGTCCTGAAACAAGTAATAAACACAGCGTAGAGAGCATAGGGCACTTCCACTCATGGGCGTATAAATTGGGAAAACTAAAAATCAACAAGACACCGGCACCCCAAACTTTACGGCTGCTCTGTTTCCAAGAACCTCCGCTTCGGTACACCTTCAATATCCCAGGAAAGAGAAAAATGGATAAAGAAATGGTGGTACTTGGCACAATGCAATATCACTCAGCCATGAAATCAATGTCATAAGGCTAGTTAGCAGCATGATGAGTGGATTTAGGTACGATGATTCTAAGTGAAATAAGTCACACAGAAAAAGACACTTATCCTAAGATATCGCTTATAGAGGGAATGTCAAAATCGCTACACTTGAACTGAATTACAAAACAGAACAGAGGCACACCTTTAGAAGACACACTATGGCTGCTTAACGGGAAAGGTGAGGTGGGGTGATGCATAAAACAAGGGTTTGAAATTAGCTCAGAGACCGCTCCATAAGCCAAATATGTAATAGACAAGGCCTACTCCCTGCTCAGTGAACTGGACTCAACACCCCCTAGTCACCGCACAAGAATATATCTGACTAGTAAGAATCTGAAAACCTATGTATCGATATCTCTCTGCAAGTGAATCAAGAGTGTGTAAAGCGGCATCAACACAGCAGGGAAAAGCAGCCAAGCCCGATTCTAAACATAAATTACTTTAAAAAACCCACAAAACAAAGACAGTGAAAGAGAGAGAAATTCTTACAAAATCCGTTCAGGGTCTATGATGCAACCTGGATTGACCATATCTAGACCCACAGCTGGATGAGACATAAGGCTGGACACTCTTGGGGCTGAGAGGATTGGTGAGGTTGGGTGAGCAAACGCAGATACTTTAAAGTAACACTGCGGGAAACACACCCCATGGGTCTCAAATCTCCAGGTACAAGGGCATGTTCCTACATCAAAACATGCATGGGAAACCCAGAAGATGGTATGCCATGAGATCGGGAAAGGTTTCTAAAATGCACCTCATTTCTCCTCTCCTTGTGCTCGGGTTCACCATTCCAGCTGCTTGACTAACCATCTCCCTACTTGGAGAATCAGCACCTTTAACCTCCTGATTGTACAGGTTGCAATTTGTCCTGAGGATGAACGTGAAGACGGGGAACCAACGAGAGACGAGCCCTAGGTGTTGGGACAGGCATAGGTCACTCCATTTTCCCATCAGGAAGAAGAATGAACCACAGGCTCAGCCTGCCCCCCAGAACCAAAATAGGGCCTGAAGCAATCCTGCGCTTTTGCGGCCAGCTCCCAAAAAAGCGAGGAGCCAAATGGAGCTCAGGGGCACTGCAATTCACAAACGTGCAGAGTTATAAATGAGAACTCTCGTCCACAAATATATTGAGGGAAGGCAACGAAGAGGATTTGAAAGCAAGGCAGATTTGCAGGAAACAGATTTCAGGAGGTAGATTCGACTCGCCTTTAAAGCACATGAAAAGCGGCAAAACGTTGACAATGATGCCCTTGGCCAAAAACGGCGTATGCGTTTTTTCCTGAATATATTCAGGAAAAAACGCATACGCCCTTTTTGGCCAACCAAGCAAGCCTGAAGGGCTAATCAGCGCTACAAAGAAGTCTCGCTTGCCCTCGGTCAAAAGGGCCATGCTGAACAAAGTGTAAAAACCAGAAAAGCAGGACAGGCCATGGAGACATGGGAGCCTTGCTACGCTGATGGGCGGGATGTAAATTGCCAACAGGCACTCTGGAGATGAGTACGGTGTGTCCTGAAACAAGTAATAAACACAGCGTTGAGAGCATAGGGCACTTCCACTCATGGGCGTATAAATTGGGAAAACTAAAAATCAACAAGACACAGGCACCCCAAACTTTACGGCTGCTCTGTTTCCAAGAACCTCCGCTTCGGTACACCTTCAATATCCCAGGAAAGAGAAAAATGGATAAAGAAATGGTGGTACTTGGCACAATGCAATATCACTCAGCCATGAAATCAATGTCATAAGGCTAGTTAGCAGCATGATGAGTGGATTTAGGTACGATGATTCTAAGTGAAATAAGTCACACAGAAAAAGGCACTTATCCTAAGATATCGCTTATAGAGGGAATGTCAAAATCGCTACACTTGAACTGAATTACAAAACAGAACAGAGGCACACCTTTAGAAGACACACTATGGCTGTTAACCGGAAAGGTGAGGTGGGGTGATGCATAAAACAAGGGTTTGAAATTAGCTCAGACACCACTCCATAAGCCAAATATGTAATAGACAAGGCCTACTCCCTGCTCAGTGAACTGGACTCAACACCCCCTAGTCACCGCACAAGAATATATCTGACTAGTATGAATCTGAAAACCTATGTATTGATATCTCTCTGCAAGTGAATCAAGAGGGTGTAAAGCGGCATAAACACAGCAGGGAAAAGAAGCCAAACCCCATTCTAAACATACATTACTTTAAAAAACCCACAAAGCAAAGACAGTGAAAGAGAGAGAAATTCTTACAAAATCCGTTTAGGGTCTCTGATGCAACCTGGATTGACCATATCTAGACCCACAGCTGGATGAGACATAAGGCTGGACACTCTTGGGGCTGAGAGGATTGGTGAGGTTGGGTGAGCCAATGCAGATACTTTAAAGTAATACCGCGGGGTACCCACCCCATGGGTCTCAAATCTCCAGGTACAAGGGAATCTTCCTACATCAAAACATGCATGGGAAACCCAGAAGATGGTATGCCATGATATCGGGAAAGGATTCTAAAACGCACCTCATTTCTCCTCTCCTTGTGCTCGGGTTCGCCATTCCAGCCGCTTGACTAACCATCTCCCTACTTGGAGAATCAGCACCTTTAACCTCCTGTTTCGTCCAGGTTGCAATTTGTCCTGAGGATGAACGGGAAGACGGGGAACCAACGAGAGACTAGCCCTAGGTGTTGGGACAGGCACAGGTCACTCCATTTTCCCATCAGGAAGAAGAATGAACCACAGGCTCAGCCTGCCCCCCAGAACCAAAATAGGGCCTGAAGCAATCCTGCGCTTTTGCGGCCAGCTCCCAAAAAAGCGAGGAGACAAATGGAGCTCAGGGGCACTGCAATTCACAAACGTGCAGAGTTATAAATGAGAACTCTCGTCCACAAATATATTGAGGGAAGGCAACGAAGAGGATTTGAAAGCAAGGCAGATTTGCAGGAAACAGATTTCAGGAGGTAGATTCGACTCGCCTTTAAAGCACATGAAAAGCGGCAAAACGTTGACAATGATGCCCTTGGACAAAAAGGGCGTATGCGTTTTTTCCTGAATATATTTAGGAAAAAACGCATACGCCCTTTTTGGCCAACCAAGCAAGCCGGAAGTGCAAATCAACGCTACAAAGAAGTCTCGCTTGCCCTCGGTCAAAAGGGCCATGCTGAACAAAGTGTAAAAACCAGAAAAGCAGGACAGGCCATGGAGACATGGCAGCCTTACTACGCTGATGGGCGGGATGTAAATTGCCAACAGGCACTCTGGAGAAGAGTACGGTGTGTCCTGAAACAAGTAATAAACACAGCGTAGAGAGCATAGGGCACTTCCACTCATGGGTGTATAAAAGGGGAAAACTAAAAATCAACAAGACACAGGCACCCTAAAGTTTACGGCTGCTCTGTTTCCAAGAACCTCCGCTTCGGTACACCTTCAATATCCCAGGAAAGAGAAAAATGGATAAAGAAATGGTGGGACTTGGCACAATGGAATATCACTCAGCCATGAAATCAATGTCATAAGGCTAGTTAGCAGCATGATGAGTGGATTTAGGTACGATGATTCTAAGTGAAATAAGTCACACAGAAAAAGACACTTATCCTAAGATATCGCTTAGAGAGTGAATGTCAAAATCGCTACACTTGAACTGAATTACAAAACAGAACAGAGTCACACCTTTAGAAGACACACTATGGCTGCTTAACGGGAAAGGTGAGGTGGGGTGATGCATAAAACAAGGGTTTCAAATTAGCTCAGAGACCGCTCCATAAGCCAAATATGTAATAGACAAGGCCTACTCCCTGCTCAGTGAACTGGACTCAACACACCCTAGTCACCACACAAGAATATATCTGACTAGTAAGAATCTGAAAACCTATGTATCGATATCTCTCTGCAAGTGAATCAAGAGGGTGTAAAGCGGCATCAACACAGCAGGGAAAAGCAGCCAAGGCCGATTCTAAACATAAATTACTTTAAAAAACCCACAAAACAAAGACAGTGAAAGAGAGAGAAATTCTTACAAAATCCGTTCAGGGTCTATGATGCAACCTGGATTGACCATATCTAGACCCACAGCTGGATGAGACATAAGGCTGGACACTCTTGGGGCTGAGAGGATTGGTGAGGTTGGGTGAGCAAACGCAGATACTTTAAAGTAACACTGCGGGAAACACACCCCATGGGTCTCAAATCTCCAGGTACAAGGGCATGTTCCTACATCAAAACATGCATGGGAAACCCAGAAGATGGTATGCCATGAGATCGGGAAAGGTTTCTAAAATGCACCTCATTTCTCCTCTCCTTGTGCTCGGGTTCACCATTCCAGCTGCTTGACTAACCATCTCCCTACTTGGAGAATCAGCACCTTTAACCTCCTGATTGTACAGGTTGCAATTTGTCCTGAGGATGAACGTGAAGACGGGGAACCAACGAGAGACGAGCCCTAGGTGTTGGGACAGGCATAGGTCACTCCATTTTCCCATCAGGAAGAAGAATGAACCACAGGCTCAGCCTGCCCCCCAGAACCAAAATAGGGCCTGAAGCAATCCTGCGCTTTTGCGGCCAGCTCCCAAAAAAGCGAGGAGCCAAATGGAGCTCAGGGGCACTGCAATTCACAAACGTGCAGAGTTATAAATGAGAACTCTCGTCCACAAATATATTGAGGGAAGGCAACGAAGAGGATTTGAAAGCAAGGCAGATTTGCAGGAAACAGATTTCAGGAGGTAGATTCGACTCGCCTTTAAAGCACATGAAAAGCGGCAAAACGTTGACAATGATGCCCTTGGCCAAAAACGGCGTATGCGTTTTTTCCTGAATATATTCAGGAAAAAACGCATACGCCCTTTTTGGCCAACCAAGCAAGCCTGAAGGGCTAATCAGCGCTACAAAGAAGTCTCGCTTGCCCTCGGTCAAAAGGGCCATGCTGAACAAAGTGTAAAAACCAGAAAAGCAGGACAGGCCATGGAGACATGGGAGCCTTGCTACGCTGATGGGCGGGATGTAAATTGCCAACAGGCACTCTGGAGATGAGTACGGTGTGTCCTGAAACAAGTAATAAACACAGCGTTGAGAGCATAGGGCACTTCCACTCATGGGCGTATAAATTGGGAAAACTAAAAATCAACAAGACACAGGCACCCCAAACTTTACGGCTGCTCTGTTTCCAAGAACCTCCGCTTCGGTACACCTTCAATATCCCAGGAAAGAGAAAAATGGATAAAGAAATGGTGGTACTTGGCACAATGCAATATCACTCAGCCATGAAATCAATGTCATAAGGCTAGTTAGCAGCATGATGAGTGGATTTAGGTACGATGATTCTAAGTGAAATAAGTCACACAGAAAAAGGCACTTATCCTAAGATATCGCTTATAGAGGGAATGTCAAAATCGCTACACTTGAACTGAATTACAAAACAGAACAGAGGCACACCTTTAGAAGACACACTATGGCTGTTAACCGGAAAGGTGAGGTGGGGTGATGCATAAAACAAGGGTTTGAAATTAGCTCAGACACCACTCCATAAGCCAAATATGTAATAGACAAGGCCTACTCCCTGCTCAGTGAACTGGACTCAACACCCCCTAGTCACCGCACAAGAATATATCTGACTAGTATGAATCTGAAAACCTATGTATTGATATCTCTCTGCAAGTGAATCAAGAGGGTGTAAAGCGGCATAAACACAGCAGGGAAAAGCAGCCAAACCCCATTCTAAACATACATTACTTTAAAAAACCCACAAAGCAAAGACAGTGAAAGAGAGAGAAATTCTTACAAAATCCGTTTAGGGTCTCTGATGCAACCTGGATTGACCATATCTAGACCCACAGCTGGATGAGACATAAGGCTGGACACTCTTGGGGCTGAGAGGATTGGTGAGGTTGGGTGAGCCAATGCAGATACTTTAAAGTAATACCGCGGGGTACCCACCCCATGGGTCTCAAATCTCCAGGTACAAGGGAATCTTCCTACATCAAAACATGCATGGGAAACCCAGAAGATGGTATGCCATGATATCGGGAAAGGATTCTAAAACGCACCTCATTTCTCCTCTCCTTGTGCTCGGGTTCGCCATTCCAGCCGCTTGACTAACCATCTCCCTACTTGGAGAATCAGCACCTTTAACCTCCTGTTTCGTCCAGGTTGCAATTTGTCCTGAGGATGAACGGGAAGACGGGGAACCAACGAGAGACTAGCCCTAGGTGTTGGGACAGGCACAGGTCACTCCATTTTCCCATCAGGAAGAAGAATGAACCACAGGCTCAGCCTGCCCCCCAGAACCAAAATAGGGCCTGAAGCAATCCTGCGCTTTTGCGGCCAGCTCCCAAAAAAGCGAGGAGACAAATGGAGCTCAGGGGCACTGCAATTCACAAACGTGCAGAGTTATAAATGAGAACTCTCGTCCACAAATATATTGAGGGAAGGCAACGAAGAGGATTTGAAAGCAAGGCAGATTTGCAGGAAACAGATTTCAGGAGGTAGATTCGACTCGCCTTTAAAGCACATGAAAAGCGGCAAAACGTTGACAATGATGCCCTTGGACAAAAAGGGCGTATGCGTTTTTTCCTGAATATATTTAGGAAAAAACGCATACGCCCTTTTTGGCCAACCAAGCAAGCCGGAAGTGCAAATCAACGCTACAAAGAAGTCTCGCTTGCCCTCGGTCAAAAGGGCCATGCTGAACAAAGTGTAAAAACCAGAAAAGCAGGACAGGCCATGGAGACATGGCAGCCTTACTACGCTGATGGGCGGGATGTAAATTGCCAACAGGCACTCTGGAGAAGAGTACGGTGTGTCCTGAAACAAGTAATAAACACAGCGTAGAGAGCATAGGGCACTTCCACTCATGGGTGTATAAATGGGGAAAACTAAAAATCAACAAGACACAGGCACCCTAAAGTTTACGGCTGCTCTGTTTCCAAGAACCTCCGCTTCGGTACACCTTCAATATCCCAGGAAAGAGAAAAATGGATAAAGAAATGGTGGGACTTGGCACAATGGAATATCACTCAGCCATGAAATCAATGTCATAAGGCTAGTTAGCAGCATGATGAGTGGATTTAGGTACGATGATTCTAAGTGAAATAAGTCACACAGAAAAAGACACTTATCCTAAGATATCGCTTAGAGAGGGAATGTCAAAATCGCTACACTTGAACTGAATTACAAAACAGAACAGAGTCACACCTTTAGAAGACACACTATGGCTGCTTAACGGGAAAGGTGAGGTGGGGTGATGCATAAAACAAGGGTTTCAAATTAGCTCAGAGACCGCTCCATAAGCCAAATATGTAATAGACAAGGCCTACTCCCTGCTCAGTGAACTGGACTCAACACACCCTAGTCACCACACAAGAATATATCTGACTAGTAAGAATCTGAAAACCTATGTATCGATATCTCTCTGCAAGTGAATCAAGAGGGTGTAAAGCGGCATCAACACAGCAGGGAAAAGCAGCCAAGGCCGATTCTAAACATAAATTACTTTAAAAAACCCACAAAACAAAGACAGTGAAAGAGAGAGAAATTCTTACAAAATCCGTTCAGGGTCTATGATGCAACCTGGATTGACCATATCTAGACCCACAGCTGGATGAGACATAAGGCTGGACACTCTTGGGGCTGAGAGGATTGGTGAGGTTGGGTGAGCAAACGCAGATACTTTAAAGTAACACTGCGGGAAACACACCCCATGGGTCTCAAATCTCCAGGTACAAGGGCATGTTCCTACATCAAAACATGCATGGGAAACCCAGAAGATGGTATGCCATGAGATCGGGAAAGGTTTCTAAAATGCACCTCATTTCTCCTCTCCTTGTGCTCGGGTTCACCATTCCAGCTGCTTGACTAACCATCTCCCTACTTGGAGAATCAGCACCTTTAACCTCCTGATTGTACAGGTTGCAATTTGTCCTGAGGATGAACGTGAAGACGGGGAACCAACGAGAGACGAGCCCTAGGTGTTGGGACAGGCATAGGTCACTCCATTTTCCCATCAGGAAGAAGAATGAACCACAGGCTCAGCCTGCCCCCCAGAACCAAAATAGGGCCTGAAGCAATCCTGCGCTTTTGCGGCCAGCTCCCAAAAAAGCGAGGAGCCAAATGGAGCTCAGGGGCACTGCAATTCACAAACGTGCAGAGTTATAAATGAGAACTCTCGTCCACAAATATATTGAGGGAAGGCAACGAAGAGGATTTGAAAGCAAGGCAGATTTGCAGGAAACAGATTTCAGGAGGTAGATTCGACTCGCCTTTAAAGCACATGAAAAGCGGCAAAACGTTGACAATGATGCCCTTGGCCAAAAACGGCGTATGCGTTTTTTCCTGAATATATTCAGGAAAAAACGCATACGCCCTTTTTGGCCAACCAAGCAAGCCTGAAGGGCAAATCAGCGCTACAAAGAAGTCTCGCTTGCCCTCGGTCAAAAGGGCCATGCTGAACAAAGTGTAAAAACCAGAAAAGCAGGACAGGCCATGGAGACATGGGAGCCTTGCTACGCTGATGGGCGGGATGTAAATTGCCAACAGGCACTCTGGAGATGAGTACGGTGTGTCCTGAAACAAGTAATAAACACAGCGTTGAGAGCATAGGGCACTTCCACTCATGGGCGTATAAATTGGGAAAACTAAAAATCAACAAGACACAGGCACCCCAAACTTTACGGCTGCTCTGTTTCCAAGAACCTCCGCTTCGGTACACCTTCAATATCCCAGGAAAGAGAAAAATGGATAAAGAAATGGTGGTACTTGGCACAATGCAATATCACTCAGCCATGAAATCAATGTCATAAGGCTAGTTAGCAGCATGATGAGTGGATTTAGGTACGATGATTCTAAGTGAAATAAGTCACACAGAAAAAGGCACTTATCCTAAGATATCGCTTATAGAGGGAATGTCAAAATCGCTACACTTGAACTGAATTACAAAACAGAACAGAGGCACACCTTTAGAAGACACACTATGGCTGTTAACCGGAAAGGTGAGGTTGGGTGATGCATAAAACAAGGGTTTGAAATTAGCTCAGACACCACTCCATAAGCCAAATATGTAATAGACAAGGCCTACTCCCTGCTCAGTGAACTGGACTCAACACCCCCTAGTCACCGCACAAGAATATATCTGACTAGTATGAATCTGAAAACCTATGTATTGATATCTCTCTGCAAGTGAATCAAGAGGGTGTAAAGCGGCATAAACACAGCAGGGAAAAGCAGCCAAACCCCATTCTAAACATACATTACTTTAAAAAACCCACAAAGCAAAGACAGTGAAAGAGAGAGAAATTCTTACAAAATCCGTTTAGGGTCTCTGATGCAACCTGGATTGACCATATCTAGACCCACAGCTGGATGAGACATAAGGCTGGACACTCTTGGGGCTGAGAGGATTGGTGAGGTTGGGTGAGCCAATGCAGATACTTTAAAGTAATACCGCGGGGTACCCACCCCATGGGTCTCAAATCTCCAGGTACAAGGGAATCTTCCTACATCAAAACATGCATGGGAAACCCAGAAGATGGTATGCCATGATATCGGGAAAGGATTCTAAAACGCACCTCATTTCTCCTCTCCTTGTGCTCGGGTTCGCCATTCCAGCCGCTTGACTAACCATCTCCCTACTTGGAGAATCAGCACCTTTAACCTCCTGTTTCGTCCAGGTTGCAATTTGTCCTGAGGATGAACGGGAAGACGGGGAACCAACGAGAGACTAGCCCTAGGTGTTGGGACAGGCACAGGTCACTCCATTTTCCCATCAGGAAGAAGAATGAACCACAGGCTCAGCCTGCCCCCCAGAACCAAAATAGGGCCTGAAGCAATCCTGCGCTTTTGCGGCCAGCTCCCAAAAAAGCGAGGAGACAAATGGAGCTCAGGGGCACTGCAATTCACAAACGTGCAGAGTTATAAATGAGAACTCTCGTCCACAAATATATTGAGGGAAGGCAACGAAGAGGATTTGAAAGCAAGGCAGATTTGCAGGAAACAGATTTCAGGAGGTAGATTCGACTCGCCTTTAAAGCACATGAAAAGCGGCAAAACGTTGACAATGATGCCCTTGGACAAAAAGGGCGTATGCGTTTTTTCCTGAATATATTTAGGAAAAAACGCATACGCCCTTTTTGGCCAACCAAGCAAGCCGGAAGTGCAAATCAACGCTACAAAGAAGTCTCGCTTGCCCTCGGTCAAAAGGGCCATGCTGAACAAAGTGTAAAAACCAGAAAAGCAGGACAGGCCATGGAGACATGGCAGCCTTACTACGCTGATGGGCGGGATGTAAATTGCCAACAGGCACTCTGGAGAAGAGTACGGTGTGTCCTGAAACAAGTAATAAACACAGCGTAGAGAGCATAGGGCACTTCCACTCATGGGTGTATAAATGGGGAAAACTAAAAATCAACAAGACACAGGCACCCTAAAGTTTACGGCTGCTCTGTTTCCAAGAACCTCCGCTTCGGTACACCTTCAATATCCCAGGAAAGAGAAAAATGGATAAAGAAATGGTGGGACTTGGCACAATGGAATATCACTCAGCCATGAAATCAATGTCATAAGGCTAGTTAGCAGCATGATGAGTGGATTTAGGTACGATGATTCTAAGTGAAATAAGTCACACAGAAAAAGACACTTATCCTAAGATATCGCTTAGAGAGGGAATGTCAAAATCGCTACACTTGAACTGAATTAAAAAACAGAACAGAGTCACACCTTTAGAAGACACACTATGGCTGCTTAACGGGAAAGGTGAGGTGGGGTGATGCATAAAACAAGGGTTTCAAATTAGCTCAGAGACCGCTCCATAAGCCAAATATGTAATAGACAAGGCCTACTCCCTGCTCAGTGAACTGGACTCAACACCCCCTAGTCACCGCACAAGAATATATCTGACTCGTAAGAATCTGAAAACCTATGTATTGATATCTCTCTGCAAGTGAATCAAGAGGGTGTAAAGCGGCATAAACACAGCAGGGAAAAGCAGCCAAACCCCATTCTAAACATACATTACTTTAAAAAACCCACAAAGCAAAGACAGTGAAAGAGAGAGAAATTCTTACAAAATCCGTTCAGGGTCTATGATGCAACCTGGATTGAACATATCTAGACCCACAGCTGGATGAGACATAAGGCTGGACACTCTTGAGGCTGAGAGGATTGGTGAGGTTGGGTGAGCAAATGCAGATACTTTAAAGTAATACCGCGGGGTACCCACCCCATGGGTCTCAAATCTCCAGGTACAAGGGAATCTTCCTACATCAAAACATGCATGGGAAACCCAGAAGATGGTATGCCATGATATCGGGAATGGTTTCTAAAACGCACCTCATTTCTCCTCTCCTTGTGCTCGGGTTCGCCATTCCAGCCGCTTGACTAACCATCTCCCTACTTGGAGAATCAGCACCTTTAACCTCCTGTTTCGTCCAGGTTGCAATTTGTCCTGAGGATGAACGGGAAGATGGGGAACCAACGAGAGACTAGCCCTAGGTGTTGGGACAGGCATAGGTCACTCCATTTTCCCATCAGGAAGAAGAATGAACCACAGGCACAGCCTACCCCCCAGAACCAAAATAGGGCATGAAGCAATCTTGCGCTTTTGCGGCCAGCTCCCAAAAAACCGAGGAGACAAATGGAGCTCAGGGGCACTGCAATTCACAAACGTGCAGAGTTATAAATGAGAACTCTCGTCCACAAATATATTGAGGGAAGGCAACGAAGAGGATTTGAAAGCAAGGCAGATTTGCAGGAAACAGATTTCAGGAGGTAGATTCGACTCGCCTTTAAAGCACATGAAAAGCGGCAAAACGTTGACAATGATGCCCTTGGCCAAAAAGGGCGTATGCGTTTTTTCCTGAATATATTCAGGAAAAAACGCATACGCCCTTTTTGGCCAACCAAGCAAGCCGGAAGGGCAAATCAGCGCTACAAAGAAGTCTCGCTTGCCCTCGGTCAAAAGGGCCATGCTGAACAAAGTGTAAAAACCAGAAAAGCAGGATAGGCCATGGAAACATGGGAGCCTTGCTACGCTGATGGGCGGGATGTAAATTGCCAACAGGCACTCTGGAGATGAGTACGGTGTGTCCTGAAACAAGTAATAAACACAGCGTTGAGAGCATAGGGCACTTCCACTCATGGGCGTATAAATTGGGAAAATTAAAAATCAACAAGACACAGGCACCCCAAACTTTACGGCTGCTCTGTTTACAAGAACCTCCGCTTCGGTACACCTTCAATATCCCAGGAAAGAGAAAAATGGATAAAGAAATGGTGGTACTTGGCACAATGCAATATCACTCAGCCATGAAATCAATGTCATAAGGCTAGTTAGCAGCATGATGAGTTGATTTAGGTACGATGATTCTAAGTGAAATAAGTCACACAGAAAAAGGCACTTATCCTAAGATATCGCTTATAGAGGGAATGTCAAAATCGCTACACTTGAACTGAATTACAAAACAGAACAGAGTCACACCTTTAGAAGACACACTATGGCTGCTTAACCGGAAAGGTGAGGTGGGGTGATGCATAAAGCAAGGGTTTGAAATTACCTCAGACATCGCTCCATAAGCCAAATATGTAATAGACAAGGCCTACTCCCTGCTCAGTGAACTGGACTCAACACCCCCTAGTCACCGCACAAGAATATATCTGACTAGTATGAATCTCAAAAACCTATGTATCGATATCTCTCTGCAAGTGAATCAAGAGGGTGTAAAGCGGCATAAACACAGCAGGGAAAAGCAGCCAAACCCCATTCTAAACATACATTACTTTAAAAAACCCACAAAGCAAAGACAGTGAAAGAGAGAGATATTCTTACAAAATCCGTTCAGGGTCTCTGATGCAACCTGGATTGACCATATCTAGACCCACAGCTGGATGAGACATAAGGCTGGACACTCTTGGGGCTGAGAGGATTGGTGAGGTTGGGTGAGCAAATGCAGATACTTTAAAGTAATACCGCGGGGTACCCACCCCATGGGTCTCAAATCTCCAGGTACAAGGGAATCTTCCTACATCAAAACATGCATGGGAAACCCAGAAGTTGGTATGCCGTGAGATCGGGAAAGGTTTCTAAAACGCACCTCATTTCTCCTCTCCTTGTGCTCGGGTTCGCCATTCCAGCCGCTTGACTCACCATCTCCCTACTTGGAGAATCAGCACCTTTAACCTCCTGTTTCGTCCAGGTTGCAATTTGTCCTGAGGATGAACGGGAAGACGGGGAACCAACGAGAGACGATCCCTAAGTGTTGGGACAGGCATAGGTCACTCCATTTTCCCATCAGGAAGAAGAATGAACCACAGGCTCAGCCTGCCCCCCAGAACCAAAATAGGGCCTGAAGCAATCCTGCGCTTTTGCGGCCAGCTCCCAAAAAAGCGAGGAGACAAATGGAGCTCAGGGGCACTGCAATTCACAAACGTGCAGAGTTATAAATGAGAACTCTCGTCCACAAATATATTGAGGGAAGGCAACGAAGAGGATTTGAAAGCAAGGCAGATTTGCAGGAAACAGATTTCAGGAGGTAGATTCGACTCGCCTTTAAAGCACATGAACAGCAGCAAAACGTTGACAATGATGCCCTTGGCCAAAAAGGGCGTATGCGTTTTTTCCTGAATATATTCAGGAAAAAACGCATACGCCCTTTTTGGCCAACCAAGCAAGCCGGAAGGGCAAATCAGCGCTACAAAGAAGTCTCGCTTGCCCTCGGTCAAAAGGGCCATGCTGAACAAAGTGTAAAAACCAGAAAAGCAGGACAGGCCATGGAGACATGGGAGCCTTGCTACGCTGATGGGCGGGATGTAAATTGCCAACAGGCACTCTGGAGAAGAGTACGGTGTGTCCTGAAACAAGTAATAAACACAGCGTTGAGAGCATAGGGCACTTCCACTCATGGGCGTATAAATTGGGAAAACTAAAAATCAACAAGACACAGGCACCCCAAACTTTACGGCTGCTCTGTTGCCAAGAACCTCCGCTTCGGTACACCTTCAATATCCCAGGAAAGAGAAAGATGGATAAAGAAATGGTGGTACTTGGCACAATGGAATATCACTCAGCTATGAAATCAATGTCATAAGGCTAGTTAGCAGCATGATGAGTGGATTTAGGTCCGATGATTCTAAGTGAAATAAGTCACACAGAAAAAGACACTTATCCTCAGATATCGCTTATAGAGGCAATGTCAAAATCGCTACACTTGAACTGAATTACAAAACAGAACAGAGTCACACCTTTAGAAGACACACTATGGCTGCTTAACGGGAAAGGTGAGGTGGGGTGATGCATAAAACAAGGGTTTGAAATTAGCTCAGACACCGCTCCATAAGCCAAATATGTAATAGACAAGGCCTACTCCCTGCTCAGTGAACTGGACTCAACACCCCCTAGTCACCGCACAAGAATATATCTGACTAGTATGAATCTGAAAACCTATGTATTGATATCTCTCTGCAAGTGAATCAAGAGGGTGTAAAGCGGCATAAACACAGCAAGGGAAAGCAGCCAAACCCCTTTCTAAACATACATTACTTTAAAAAACCCACAAAGCAAAGACAGTGAAAGAGAGAGAAATTCTTACAAAATCCGTTCAGGGTCTCTGATGCAACCTGGATTGACCATATCTAGACCCACAGCTGGATGAGACATAAGGCTGGACACTCTTGGGGCTGAGAGGATTGGTGAGGTTGGGTGAGCAAATGCAGATACTTTAAAGTAATACCGCGGGGTACCCACCCCATGGGTCTCAAATCTCCAGGTACAAGGGAATCTTCCTACATCAAAACATGCATGGGAAACCCAGAAGTTGGTATGCCGTGAGATCGGGAAAGGTTTCTAAAACGCACCTCATTTCTCCTCTCCTTGTGCTCGGGTTCGCCATTCCAGCCGCTTTACTAACCATCTCCCTACTTGGAGAATCAGCACCTTTAACCTACTGTTTCGTCCAGGTTGCAATTTGTCCTGAGGATGAACGGGAAGACGGGGAACCAACGAAAGACTAGCCCTAGGTGTTGGGACAGGCACAGGTCACTCCATTTTCCCATCAGGAAGAAGAATGAACCACAGGCTCAGCCTGCCCCCCAGAACCAAAATAGGGCCTGAAGCAATCGTGCGCTTTTGCGGCCAGCTCCCAAAAAAGCGAGGAGACAAATGGAGCTCAGGGGCACTGCAATTCACAAACGTGCAGAGTTATAAATGAGAACTCTCGTCCACAAATATATTGAGGGAAGGCAACGAAGAGGATTTGAAAGCAAGGCAGATTTGCAGGAAACAGATTTCAGGAGGTAGATTCGACTCGCCTTTAAAGCACATGAAAAGCGGCAAAACGTTGACAATGATGCCCTTGGCCAAAAAGGGCGTATGCGTTTTTTCCTGAATATATTCAGGAAAAAACGCATACGCCCTTTTTGGCCAACCAAGCAACCCGGAAGTGCAAATCAACACTACAAAGAAGTCTCGCTTGCCCTCGGTCAAAAGGGCCATGGTGAACAAAGTGTAAAACCCAGAAAAGCAGGACAGGCCATGGAGACATGGCAGCCTTACTACGCTGATGGGCGGGATGTAAATTGCCAACAGGCACTCTGGAGAAGAGTACGGTGTGTCCTGAATCAAGTAATAAACACAGCGTAGAGAGCATAGGGCACTTCCACTCATGGGCGTATAAATTGGGAAAATTAAAATCAACAAGACACAGGCACCCTAAAGTTTACGGCTGCTCTGTTTCCGAGAACCTCCGCTTCGGTACACCTTCAATATCCCAGGAAAGAGAAAAATGGATAAAGAAATGGTGGTACTTGGCACAATGGAATATCACTCAGCCATGAAATCAATGTCATAAGGCTAGTTAGCAGCATGATGAGTGGATTTAGGTACGATGATTCTAAGTGAAATAAGTCACACAGAAAAAGACACTTATCCTAAGATATCGCTTATAGAGGGAATGTCAAAATCGCTACACTTGAACTGAATTACAAAACAGAACAGAGTCACACCTTTAGAAGACACACTATGGCTGCTTAACGGGAAAGGTGAGGTGGGGTGATGCATAAAACAAGGGTTTGAAATTAGCTCAGACACCGCTCCATAAGCCAAATATGTAATAGACAAGGCCTACTCCCTGCTCAGTGAACTGGACTCAACACCCCCTAGTCACCACACAAGAATATATCTGACTAGTAAGAATCTGAAAACCTATGTATCGATATCTCTCTGCAAGTGAAGCAAGAGGGTGTAAAGCGGCATCAACACAGCAGGGAAAAGCAGCCAAGCCCGATTCTAAACATAAATTACTTTAAAAAACCCACAAAACAAAGACAGTGAAAGAGAGAGAAATTCTTACAAAATCCGTTCAGGGTCTATGATGCAACCTGGATTGACCATATCTAGACCCACAGCTGGATGAGACATAAGGCTGGACACTCTTGGGGCTGAGAGGATTGGTGAGGTTGGGTGAGCAAATGCAGATACTTTAAAGTAACACTGCGGGGAACACACCCCATGGGTCTCAAATCTCCAGGTACAAGGGCATCTTCCTACATCAAAACATGCATGGGAAACCCAGAAGATGGTATGCCATGAGATCGGGAAAGGTTTCTAAAATGCACCTCATTTCTCCTCTCCTTGTGCTCGGGTTCACCATTCCAGCTGCTTGACTAACCATCTCCCTACTTGGAGAATCAGCACCTTTAACCTCCTGATTGTACAGGTTGCAATTTGTCCTGAGGATGAACGGGAAGACGCGGAACCAACGAGAGACGAGCCCTAGGTGTTGGGACAGGCATAGGTCACTCCATTTTCTCATCAGGAAGAAGAATGAACCACAGGCTCAGCCTGCCCCCCAGAACCAAAATAGGGCCTGAAGCAATCCTGCGCTTTTGCGGCCAGCTCCCAAAAAAGCGAGTAGACAAATGGAGCTCAGGGGCACTGCATTTCACAAACGTGCAGAGTTATAAATGAGAACTCTCGTCCACAAATATATTGAGGGAAGGCAACGAAGAGGATTTGAAAGCAAGGCAGATTTGCAGGAAACAGATTTCAGGAGGTAGATTCGACTCGCCTTTAAAGCACATGAAAAGTGGCAAAACGTTGACAATGATGCCCTTGGCCAAAAAGGGCGTATGCGTTTTTTCCTGAATATATTCAGGAAAAAACGCATACGCCCTTTTTGGCCAACCAAGCAAGCCGGAAGGGCAAATCAGCGCTACAAAGAAGTCTCGCTTGCCCTCGGTCAAAAGGGCCATGCTGAACAAAGTGTAAAAACCAGAAAAGCAGGACAGGCCATGGAGACATGGGAGCCTTGCTACGCTGATGGGCGGGATGTAAATTGCCAACAGGCACTCTGGAGAAGAGTACGGTGTGTCCTGAAACAAGTAATAAACACAGCGTTGAGAGCATAGGGCACTTCCACTCATGGGCGTATAAATTGGGAAAACTAAAAATCAACAAGACACAGGCACCCCAAACTTTACGGCTGCTCTGTTGCCAAGAACCTCCGCTTCGGTACACCTTCAATATCCCAGGAAAGAGAAAGATGGATAAAGAAATGGTGGTACTTGGCACAATGGAATATCACTCAGCTATGAAATCAATGTCATAAGGCTAGTTAGCAGCATGATGAGTGGATTTAGGTACGATGATTCTAAGTGAAATAAGTCACACAGAAAAAGACACTTATCCTCAGATATCGCTTATAGAGGCAATGTCAAAATCGCTACACTTGAACTGAATTACAAAACAGAACAGAGTCACACCTTTAGAAGACACACTATGGCTGTTTAACGGGAAAGGTGAGGTGGGGTGATGCATAAAACAAGGGTTTGAAATTAGCTCAGACACCGCTCCATAAGCCAAATATGTAATAGACAAGGCCTACTCCCTGCTCAGTGAACTGGACTCAACACCCCCTAGTCACTGCACAAGAATATATCTGACTAGTATGAATCTGAAAACCTATGTATCAATATCTCTCTGCAAGTGAATCAAGAGGGTGTAAAGCGGCATAAACACAGCAGGGAAAAGCAGCCAAACCCCATTCTAAACATACATTACTTTAAAAAACCCACAAAGCAAAGACAGTGAAAGAGAGAGAAATTCTTACAAAATCCGTTCAGGGTCGCTGATGCAACCTGGATTGACCATATCTAGACCCACAGCTGGATGAGACATAAGGCTGGACACTCTTGGGGCTGAGAGGATTGGTGAGGTTGGGTGAGCAAATGCAGATACTTTAAAGTAATACTGCGGGGTACCCACCCCATGGGTCTCAAATCTCCAGGTACAAGGGAATCTTCCTACATCAAAACATGCATGGGAAACCCAGAAGATGGTATGCCGTGAGATCGGGAAAGGTTTCTAAAACGCACCTCATTTCTCCTCTCCTTGTGCTCGGGTTCGCCATTCCAGCCGCTTGACTAACCATCTCCCTACTTGGAGAATCAGCACCTTTAACCTACTGTTTCGTCCAGGTTGCAATTTGTCCTGAGGATGAACGGGAAGACGGGGAACCAACGAAAGACTAGCCCTAGGTGTTGGGACAGGCACAGGTCACTCCATTTTCCCATCAGGAAGAAGAATGAACCACAGGCTCAGCCTGCCCCCCAGAACCAAAATAGTGCCTGAAGCAATCCTGCGCTTTTGCGGCCAGCTCCCAAAAAAGCGAGGAGACAAATGGAGCTCAGGGGCACTGCAATTCACAAACGTGCAGAGTTATAAATGAGAACTCTCGTCCACAAATATATTGAGGGAAGGCAACGAAGAGGATTTGAAAGCAAGGCAGATTTGCAGGAAACAGATTTCAGGAGGTAGATTCGACTCGCCTTTAAAGCACATGAAAAGCGGCAAAACGTTGACAATGATGCCCTTGGCCAAAAAGGGCGTATGCGTTTTTTCCTGAATATATTCAGGAAAAAACGCATACGCCATTTTGGCAAACCAAGCAAGCCGGAAGGGCAAATCAGCGCTACAAAGAAGTCTCGCTTGCCCTCGGTCAAAAGGGCCATGCTGAACAAACAGTAAAAACCAGAAAAGCAGGACAGGCCATGGAGACATGGGAGCCTTGCTACGCTGATGGGCGGGATGTAAATTGCCAACAGGCACTCTGGAGAAGAGTACGGTGTGTCCTGAAACAAGTAATAAACACAGCGTAGAGAGCATAGGGCACTTCCACTCAAGGGCGTATAAATTGGGAAAACTAAAAATCAACAAGACACAGGCACCCTAAAGTTTACGGCTGCTCTGTTTCCAAGAACCTCCACTTCGGTACACCTTCAATATCCCAGGAAAGAGAAAAATGGATAAAGAAATGGTGGTACTTGGCACAATGGAATATCACTCAGCCATGAAATCAATGTCATAAGGCTAGTTAGCAGCATGATGAGTGGATTTAGATACGATGATTCTAAGTGAAATAAGTCACACAGAAAAAGACACTTATCCTAAGATATCGCTTATAGAGGGAATGTCAAAATCGCTACACTTGAACTGAATTACAAAACAGAACAGAGTCACACCTTTAGAAGACACACTATGGCTGCTTAACGGGAAAGGTGAGGTGGGGTGATGCATAAAACAAGGGTTTGAAATTAGCTCAGACACCGCTCCATAAGCCAAATATGTAATAGACAAGGCCTACTCCCTGCTCAGTGAACTGGACTCAACACCCCCTAGTCACTGCACAAGAATATATCTGACTAGTATGAATCTGAAAACCTATGTATCAATATCTCTCTGCAAGTGAATCAAGAGGGTGTAAAGCGGCATAAACACAGCAGGGAAAAGCAGCCAAACCCCATTCTAAACATACATTACTTTAAAAAACCCACAAAGCAAAGACAGTGAAAGAGAGAGAAATTCTTACAAAATCCGTTCAGGGTCGCTGATGCAACCTGGATTGACCATATCTAGACCCACAGCTGGATGAGACATAAGGCTGGACACTCTTGGGGCTGAGAGGATTGGTGAGGTTGGGTGAGCAAATGCAGATACTTTAAAGTAATACTGCGGGGTACCCACCCCATGGGTCTCAAATCTCCAGGTACAAGGGAATCTTCCTACATCAAAACATGCATGGGAAACCCAGAAGATGGTATGCCGTGAGATTGGGAAAGGTTTCTAAAACGCACCTCATTTCTCCTCTCCTTGTGCTCGGGTTCGCCATTCCAGCCGCTTGACTAACCATCTCCCTACTTGGAGAATCAGCACCTTTAACCTACTGTTTCGTCCAGGTTGCAATTTGTCCTGAGGATGAACGGGAAGACGGGGAACCAACGAAAGACTAGCCCTAGGTGTTGGGACAGGCACAGGTCACTCCATTTTCCCATCAGGAAGAAGAATGAACCACAGGCTCAGCCTGCCCCCCAGAACCAAAATAGGGCCTGAAGCAATCGTGCGCTTTTGCGGCCAGCTCCCAAAAAAGCGAGGAGACAAATGGAGCTCAGGGGCACTGCAATTCACAAACGTGCAGAGTTATAAATGAGAACTCTCGTCCACAAATATATTGAGGGAAGGCAACGAAGAGGATTTGAAAGCAAGGCAGATTTGCAGGAAACAGATTTCAGGAGGTAGATTCGACTCGCCTTTAAAGCACATGAAAAGCGGCAAAACGTTGACAATGATGCCCTTGGCCAAAAAGGGCGTATGCGTTTTTTCCTGAATATATTCAGGAAAAAACGCATACGCCCTTTTTGGCCAACCAAGCAAGCCGGAAGGGCAAATCAGCGCTACAAAGAAGTCTCGCTTGCCCTCGGTCAAAAGGGCCATGCTGAACAAACAGTAAAAACCAGAAAAGCAGGACAGGCCATGGAGACATGGGAGACTTGCTACGCTGATGGGCGGGATATAAATTGCCAACAGGCACTCTGGAGAAGAGTACGGTGTGTCCTGAAACAAGTAATAAACACAGCGTAGAGAGCATAGGGCACTTCCACTCAAGGGCGTATAAATTGGGAAAACTAAAAATCAACAAGACACAGGCACCCTAAAGTTTACGGCTGCTCTGTTTCCAAGAACCTCCGCTTTGGTACACCTTCAATATCCCAGGAAAGAGAAAAATGGATAAAGAAATGGTGGTACTTGGCACAATGGAATATCACTCAGCCATGAAATCAATGTCATAAGGCTAGTTAGCAGCATGATGAGTGGATTTAGGTACGATGATTCTAAGTGAAATAAGTCACACAGAAAAAGACACTTATCCTAAGATATCGCTTATAGAGGGAATGTCAAAATCGCTACACTTGAACTGAATTACAAAACAGAACAGAGTCACACCTTTAGAAGACACACTATGGCTGCTTAACCGGAAAGGTGAGGTGGGGTGATGCATAAAACAAGGGTTTGAAATTAGCTCAGACACCGCTCCATAAGCCAAATATGTAATAGACAAGGCCTACTCCCTGCTCAGTGAACTGGACTCAACACCCCCTAGTCACCGCACAAGAATATATCTGACTAGTATGAATCTGAAAACCTATGTATCGATATCTCTCAGCAAGTGAATCAAGAGGGTGTAAAGCGGCATAAACACAGCAGGGAAAAGCAGCCAAACCCCATTCTAAACATACATTACTTTAAAAAACCCACAAAGCAAAGACAGTGAAAGAGAGAGAAATTCTTACAAAATCCGTTCAGGGTCTCTGATGCAACCTGGATTGACCATATCTAGACACACAGCTGGATGAGACATAAGGCTGGACACTCTTGGGGCTGAGAGGATTGGTGAGGTTGGGTGAGCAAATGCACATACTTTAAAGTAATACCACGGGGTACCCACCCCATGGGTCTCAAATCTCCAGGTACAAGGGAATCTTCCTACATCAAAACATGCATGGGAAACCCAGAAGATGGTATGCCGTGAGATCGGGAAAGGTTTCTAAAACGCACCTCATTTCTCCTCTCCTTGTGCTCGGGTTCGCCATTCCAGCCGCTTGACTAACCATCTCCCTACTTGGAGAATCAGCACCTTTAACCTACTGTTTCGTCCAGGTTGCAATTTGTCCTGAGGATGAACGGGAAGACGGGGAACCAACGAAAGACTAGCCCTAGGTGTTGGGACAGGCACAGGTCACTCCATTTTCCCATCAGGAAGAAGAATGAACCACAGGCTCAGCCTGCCCCCCAGAACCAAAATAGGGCCTGAAGCAATCCTGCGCTTTTGCGGCCAGCTCCCAAAAAAGCGAGGAGACAAATGGAGCTCAGGGGCACTGCAATTCACAAACGTGCAGAGTTATAAATGAGAACTCTCGTCCACAAATATATTGAGGGAAGGCAACGAAGAGGATTTGAAAGCAAGGCAGATTTGCAGGAAACAGATTTCAGGAGGTAGATTCGACTCGCCTTTAAAGCACATGAAAAGCGGCAAAACGTTGACAATGATGCCCTTGGCCAAAAAGGGCGTATGCGTTTTTTCCTGAATATATTCAGGAAAAAACGCATACGCCATTTTGGCCAACCAAGCAAGCCGGAAGGGCAAATCAGCGCTACAAAGAAGTCTCGCTTGCCCTCGGTCAAAAGGGCCATGCTGAACAAACAGTAAAAACCAGAAAAGCAGGACAGGCCATGGAGACATGGGAGCCTTGCTACGCTGATGGGCGGGATGTAAATTGCCAACAGGCACTCTGGAGAAGAGTACGGTGTGTCCTGAAACAAGTAATAAACACAGCGTAGAGAGCATAGGGCACTTCCACTCAAGGGCGTATAAATTGGGAAAACTAAAAATCAACAAGACACAGGCACCCTAAAGTTTACGGCTGCTCTGTTTCCAAGAACCTCCACTTCGGTACACCTTCAATATCCCAGGAAAGAGAAAAATGGATAAAGAAATGGTGGTACTTGGCACAATGGAATATCACTCAGCCATGAAATCAATGTCATAAGGCTAGTTAGCAGCATGATGAGTGGATTTAGATACGATGATTCTAAGTGAAATAAGTCACACAGAAAAAGACACTTATCCTCAGATATCGCTTATAGAGGCAATGTCAAAATCGCTACACTTGAACTGAATTACAAAACAGAACAGAGTCACACCTTTAGAAGACACACTATGGCTGCTTAACGGGAAAGGTGAGGTGGGGTGATGCATAAAACAAGGGTTTGAAATTAGCTCAGACACCGCTCCATAAGCCAAATATGTAATAGACAAGGCCTACTCCCTGCTCAGTGAACTGGACTCAACACCCCCTAGTCACTGCACAAGAATATATCTGACTAGTATGAATCTGAAAACCTATGTATCAATATCTCTCTGCAAGTGAATCAAGAGGGTGTAAAGCGGCATAAACACAGCAGGGAAAAGCAGCCAAACCCCATTCTAAACATACATTACTTTAAAAAACCCACAAAGCAAAGACAGTGAAAGAGAGAGAAATTCTTACAAAATCCGTTCAGGGTCGCTGATGCAACCTGGATTGACCATATCTAGACCCACAGCTGGATGAGACATAAGGCTGGACACTCTTGGGGCTGAGAGGATTGGTGAGGTTGGGTGAGCAAATGCAGATACTTTAAAGTAATACTGCGGGGTACCCACCCCATGGGTCTCAAATCTCCAGGTACAAGGGAATCTTCCTACATCAAAACATGCATGGGAAACCCAGAAGATGGTATGCCGTGAGATCGGGAAAGGTTTCTAAAACGCACCTCATTTCTCCTCTCCTTGTGCTCGGGTTCGCCATTCCAGCCGCTTGACTAACCATCTCCCTACTTGGAGAATCAGCACCTTTAACCTACTGTTTCGTCCAGGTTGCAATTTGTCCTGAGGATGAACGGGAAGACGGGGAACCAACGAAAGACTAGCCCTAGGTGTTGGGACAGGCACAGGTCACTCCATTTTCCCATCAGGAAGAAGAATGAACCACAGGCTCAGCCTGCCCCCCAGAACCAAAATAGGGCCTGAAGCAATCGTGCGCTTTTGCGGCCAGCTCCCAAAAAAGCGAGGAGACAAATGGAGCTCAGGGGCACTGCAATTCACAAACGTGCAGAGTTATAAATGAGAACTCTCGTCCACAAATATATTGAGGGAAGGCAACGAAGAGGATTTGAAAGCAAGGCAGATTTGCAGGAAACAGATTTCAGGAGGTAGATTCGACTCGCCTTTAAAGCACATGAAAAGCGGCAAAACGTTGACAATGATGCCCTTGGCCAAAAAGGGCGTATGCGTTTTTTCCTGAATATATTCAGGAAAAAACGCATACGCCCTTTTTGGCCAACCAAGCAAGCCGGAAGGGCAAATCAGCGCTACAAAGAAGTCTCGCTTGCCCTCGGTCAAAAGGGCCATGCTGAACAAACAGTAAAAACCAGAAAAGCAGGACAGGCCATGGAGACATGGGAGACTTGCTACGCTGATGGGCGGGATATAAATTGCCAACAGGCACTCTGGAGAAGAGTACGGTGTGTCCTGAAACAAGTAATAAACACAGCGTAGAGAGCATAGGGCACTTCCACTCAAGGGCGTATAAATTGGGAAAACTAAAAATCAACAAGACACAGGCACCCTAAAGTTTACGGCTGCTCTGTTTCCAAGAACCTCCGCTTTGGTACACCTTCAATATCCCAGGAAAGAGAAAAATGGATAAAGAAATGGTGGTACTTGGCACAATGGAATATCACTCAGCCATGAAATCAATGTCATAAGGCTAGTTAGCAGCATGATGAGTGGATTTAGCGACGATGATTCTAAGTGAAATAAGTCACACCGAAAAAGACACTTATCCTAAGATATCGCTTATAGAGGGAATGTCAAAATCGCTACACTTGAACTGAATTACAAAACAGAACAGAGTCACACCTTTAGAAGACACACTATGGCTGCTTAACCGGAAAGGTGAGGTGGGGTGATGCATAAAACAAGGGTTTGAAATTAGCTCAGACACCGCTCCATAAGCCAAATATGTAATAGACAAGGCCTACTCCCTGCTCAGTGAACTGGACTCAACACCCCCTAGTCACCGCACAAGAATATATCTGACTAGTATGAATCTGAAAACCTATGTATCGATATCTCTCAGCAAGTGAATCAAGAGGGTGTAAAGCGGCATAAACACAGCAGGGAAAAGCAGCCAAACCCCATTCTAAACATACATTACTTTAAAAAACCCACAAAGCAAAGACAGTGAAAGAGAGAGAAATTCTTACAAAATCCGTTCAGGGTCTCTGATGCAACCTGGATTGACCATATCTAGACCCACAGCTGGATGAGACATAAGGCTGGACACTCTTGGGGCTGAGAGGATTGGTGAGGTTGGGTGAGCAAATGCACATACTTTAAAGTAATACCACGGGGTACCCACCCCATGGGTCTCAAATCTCCAGGTACAAGGGAATCTTCCTACATCAAAACATGCATGGGAAACCCAGAAGATCGTATGCTGTGAGATCGGGAAAGGTTTCTAAAACGCACCTCATTTCTCCTCTCCTTGTGCTCGGGTTCGCCATTCCAGCCGCTTGACTAACCATCTCCCTACTTGGAGAATCAGCACCTTTAACCTACTGTTTCGTCCAGGTTGCAATTTGTCCTGAGGATGAACGGGAAGACGGGGAACCAACGAAAGACTAGCCCTAGGTGTTGGGACAGGCACAGGTCACTCCATTTTACCATCAGGAAGAAGAATGAACCACAGGCTCAGCCTGCCCCCCAGAACCAAAATAGGGCCTGAAGCAATCCTGCGCTTTTGCGGCCAGCTCCCAAAAAAGCGAGGAGACAAATGGAGCTCAGGGGCACTGCAATTCACAAACGTGCAGAGTTATAAATGAGAACTCTCGTCCACAAATATATTGAGGGAAGGCAACGAAGAGGATTTGAAAGCAAGGCAGATTTGCAGGAAACAGATTTCAGGAGGTAGATTCGACTCGCCTTTAAAGCACATGAACAGCAGCAAAACGTTGACAATGATGCCCTTGGCCAAAAAGGGCGTATGCGTTTTTTCCTGAATATATTCAGGAAAAAACGCATACGCCCTTTTTGGCCAACCAAGCAAGCCGGAAGGGCAAATCAGCGCTACAAAGAAGTCTCGCTTGCCCTCGGTCAAAAGGGCCATGCTGAACAAAGTGTAAAAACCAGAAAAGCAGGACAGGCCATGGAGACATGGGAGCCTTGCTACGCTGATGGGCGGGATGTAAATTGCCAACAGGCACTCTGGAGAAGAGTACGGTGTGTCCTGAAACAAGTAATAAACACAGCGTTGAGAGCATAGGGCACTTCCACTCATGGGCGTATAAATTGGGAAAACTAAAAATCAACAAGACACAGGCACCCCAAACTTTACGGCTGCTCTGTTGCCAAGAACCTCCGCTTCGGTACACCTTCAATATCCCAGGAAAGAGAAAGATGGATAAAGAAATGGTGGTACTTGGCACAATGGAATATCACTCAGCTATGAAATCAATGTCATAAGGCTAGTTAGCAGCATGATGAGTGGATTTAGGTCCGATGATTCTAAGTGAAATAAGTCACACAGAAAAAGACACTTATCCTCAGATATCGCTTATAGAGGCAATGTCAAAATCGCTACACTTGAACTGAATTACAAAACAGAACAGAGTCACACCTTTAGAAGACACACTATGGCTGCTTAACGGGAAAGGTGAGGTGGGGTGATGCATAAAACAAGGGTTTGAAATTAGCTCAGACACCGCTCCATAAGCCAAATATGTAATAGACAAGGCCTACTCCCTGCTCAGTGAACTGGACTCAACACCCCCTAGTCACTGCACAAGAATATATCTGACTAGTATGAATCTGAAAACCTATGTATCAATATCTCTCTGCAAGTGAATCAAGAGGGTGTAAAGCGGCATAAACACAGCAGGGAAAAGCAGCCAAACCCCATTCTAAACATACATTACTTTAAAAAACCCACAAAGCAAAGACAGTGAAAGAGAGAGAAATTCTTACAAAATCCGTTCAGGGTCGCTGATGCAACCTGGATTGACCATATCTAGACCCACAGCTGGATGAGACATAAGGCTGGACACTCTTGGGGCTGAGAGGATTGGTGAGGTTGGGTGAGCAAATGCAGATACTTTAAAGTAATACTGCGGGGTACCCACCCCATGGGTCTCAAATCTCCAGGTACAAGGGAATCTTCCTACATCAAAACATGCATGGGAAACCCAGAAGATGGTATGCCGTGAGATCGGGAAAGGTTTCTAAAACGCACCTCATTTCTCCTCTCCTTGTGCTCGGGTTCGCCATTCCAGCCGCTTGACTAACCATCTCCCTACTTGGAGAATCAGCACCTTTAACCTCCTGTTTCGTCCAGGTTGCAATTTGTCCTGAGGATGAACGGGAAGACGGGGAACCAACGAAAGACTAGCCCTAGGTGTTGGGACAGGCACAGGTCACTCCATTTTCCCATCAGGAAGAAGAATGAACCACAGGCTCAGCCTGCCCCCCAGAACCAAAATAGTGCCTGAAGCAATCCTGCGCTTTTGCGGCCAGCTCCCAAAAAAGCGAGGAGACAAATGGAGCTCAGGGGCACTGCAATTCACAAACGTGCAGAGTTATAAATGAGAACTCTCGTCCACAAATATATTGAGGGAAGGCAACGAAGAGGATTTGAAAGCAAGGCAGATTTGCAGGAAACAGATTTCAGGAGGTAGATTCGACTCGCCTTTAAAGCACATGAAAAGCGGCAAAACGTTGACAATGATGCCCTTGGCCAAAAAGGGCGTATGCGTTTTTTCCTGAATATATTCAGGAAAAAACGCATACGCCCTTTTTGGCCAACCAAGCAAGCCGGAAGGGCAAATCAGCGCTACAAAGAAGTCTCGCTTGCCCTCGGTCAAAAGGGCCATGCTGAACAAACAGTAAAAACCAGAAAAGCAGGACAGGCCATGGAGACATGGGAGCCTTGCTACGCTGATGGGCGGGATGTAAATTGCCAACAGGCACTCTGGAGAAGAGTACGGTGTGTCCTGAAACAAGTAATAAACACAGCGTAGAGAGCATAGGGCACTTCCACTCAAGGGCGTATAAATTGGGAAAACTAAAAATCAACAAGACACAGGCACCCTAAAGTTTACGGCTGCTCTGTTTCCAAGAACCTCCACTTCGGTACACCTTCAATATCCCAGGAAAGAGAAAAATGGATAAAGAAATGGTGGTACTTGGCACAATGGAATATCACTCAGCCATGAAATCAATGTCATAAGGCTAGTTAGCAGCATGATGAGTGGATTTAGGTACGATGATTCTAAGTGAAATAAGTCACACAGAAAAAGACACTTATCCTAAGATATCGCTTATAGAGGGAATGTCAAAATCGCTACACTTGAACTGAATTACAAAACAGAACAGAGTCACACCTTTAGAAGACACACTATGGCTGCTTAACCGGAAAGGTGAGGTGGGGTGATGCATAAAACAAGGGTTTGAAATTAGCTCAGACACCGCTCCATAAGCCAAATATGTAATAGACAAGGCCTACTCCCTGCTCAGTGAACTGGACTCAACACCCCCTAGTCACTGCACAAGAATATATCTGACTAGTATGAATCTGAAAACCTATGTATCAATATCTCTCTGCAAGTGAATCAAGAGGGTGTAAAGCGGCATAAACACAGCAGGGAAAAGCAGCCAAACCCCATTCTAAACATACATTACTTTAAAAAACCCACAAAGCAAAGACAGTGAAAGAGAGAGAAATTCTTACAAAATCCGTTCAGGGTCGCTGATGCAACCTGGATTGACCATATCTAGACCCACAGCTGGATGAGACATAAGGCTGGACACTCTTGGGGCTGAGAGGATTGGTGAGGTTGGGTGAGCAAATGCACATACTTTAAAGTAATACCACGGGGTACCCACCCCATGGGTCTCAAATCTCCAGGTACAAGGGAATCTTCCTACATCAAAACATGCATGGGAAACCCAGAAGATGGTATGCTGTGAGATCGGGAAATGTTTCTAAAACGCACCTCATTTCTCCTCTCCTTGTGCTCGGGTTCGCCATTCCAGCCGCTTGACTAACCATCTCCCTACTTGGAGAATCAGCACCTTTAACCTACTGTTTCGTCCAGGTTGCAATTTGTCCTAAGGATGAACGGGAAGACGGGGAACCAACGAAAGACTAGCCCTAGGTGTTGGGACACGCACAGGTCACTCCATTTTCCCATCAGGAAGAAGAATGAACCACAGGCTCAGCCTGCCCCCCAGAACCAAAATAGGGCCTGAAGCAATCCTGCGCTTTTGCGGCCAGCTCCCAAAAAAGCGAGGAGACAAATGGGGCTCAGGGGCACTGCAATTCACAAACGTGCAGAGTTATAAATGAGAACTCTCGTCCACAAATATATTGAGGGAAGGCAACGAAGAGGATTTGAAAGCAAGGCAGATTTGCAGGAAACAGATTTCAGGAGGTAGATTCGACTCGCCTTTAAAGCACATGAAAAGCGGCAAAACGTTGACAATGATGCCCTTGGCCAAAAAGGGCGTATGCGTTTTTTCCTGAATATATTCAGGAAAAAACGCATACGCCCTTTTTGGCCAACCAAGCAAGCCGGAAGGGCAAATCAGCACTACAAAGAAGTCTCGCTTGCCCTCGGTCAAAAGGGCCATGCTGAACAAAGTGTAAAAACCAGAAAAGCAGGACAGGCCATGGAGACATGGGAGCCTTGCTACGCTGATGGGCGGGACGTAAATTGCCAACAGGCACTCGGGAGAAGAGTACGGTGTGTCCTGAAACAAGTAATAAACACAGCGTAGAGAGCATAGGGCACTTCCACTCAAGGGCGTATAAATTGGGAAAACTAAAAATCAACAAGACACAGGCACCCTAAAGTTTACGGCTGCTCTGTTTCCAAGAACCTCCACTTCGGTACACCTTCAATATCCCAGGAAAGAGAAAAATGGATAAAGAAATGGTGGTACTTGGCACAATGGAATATCACTCAGCCACGAAATCAATGTCATAAGGCTAGTTAGCAGCATGATGAGTGGATTTAGATACGATGATTCTAAGTGAAATAAGTCACACAGAAAAAGACACTTATCCTAAGATATCGCTTATAGAGGGAATGTCAAAATCGCTACACTTGAACTGAATTACAAAACAGAACAGAGTCACACCTTTAGAAGACACACTATGGCTGCTTAACCGGAAAGGTGAGGTGGGGTGATGCATAAAACAAGGGTTTGAAATTAGCTCAGACACCGCTCCATAAGCCAAATATGTAATAGACAAGGCCTACTCCCTGCTCAGTGAACTGGACTCAACACCCCCTAGTCACTGCACAAGAATATATCTGACTAGTATGAATCTGAAAACCTATGTATCAATATCTCTCTGCAAGTGAATCAAGAGGGTGTAAAGCGGCATAAACACAGCAGGGAAAAGCAGCCAAACCCCATTCTAAACATACATTACTTTAAAAAACCCACAAAGCAAAGACAGTGAAAGAGAGAGAAATTCTTACAAAATCCGTTCAGGGTCGCTGATGCAACCTGGATTGACCATATCTAGACCCACAGCTGGATGAGACATAAGGCTGGACACTCTTGGGGCTGAGAGGATTGGTGAGGTTGGGTGAGCAAATGCAGATACTTTAAAGTAATACTGCGGGGTACCCACCCCATGGGTCTCAAATCTCCAGGTACAAGGGAATCTTCCTACATCAAAACATGCATGGGAAACCCAGAAGATGGTATGCCGTGAGATCGGGAAAGGTTTCTAAAACGCACCTCATTTCTCCTCTCCTTGTGCTCGGGTTCGCCATTCCAGCCGCTTGACTAACCATCTCCCTACTTGGAGAATCAGCACCTTTAACCTACTGTTTCGTCCAGGTTGCAATTTGTCCTGAGGATGAACGGGAAGACAGGGAACCAACGAAAGACTAGCCCTAGGTGTTGGGACAGGCATAGGTCACTCCATTTTCCCATCAGGAAGAAGAATGAACCACAGGCTCAGCCTGCCCCCCAGAACCAAAATAGGGCCTGAAGCAATCGTGCGCTTTTGCGGCCAGCTCCCAAAAAAGCGAGGAGACAAATGGAGCTCAGGGGCACTGCAATTCACAAACGTGCAGAGTTATAAATGAGAACTCTCGTCCACAAATATATTGAGGGAAGGCAACGAAGAGGATTTGAAAGCAAGGCAGATTTGCAGGAAACAGATTTCAGGAGGTAGATTCGACTCGCCTTTAAAGCACATGAAAAGCGGCAAAACGTTGACAATGATGCCCTTGGCCAAAAAGGGCGTATGCGTTTTTTCCTGAATATATTCAGGAAAAAACGCATACGCCCTTTTTGGCCAACCAAGCAAGCCGGAAGGGCAAATCAGCGCTACAAAGAAGTCTCGCTTGCCCTCGGTCAAAAGGGCCATGCTGAACAAAGTGTAAAAACCAGAAAAGCAGGACAGGCCATGGAGACATGGGAGCCTTGCTACGCTGATGGGCGGGATGTAAATTGCCAACAGGCACTCTGGAGAAGAGTACGGTGTGTCCTGAAACAAGTAATAAACACAGCGTAGAGAGCATAGGGCACTTCCACTCAAGGGCGTATAAATTGGGAAAACTAAAAATCAACAAGACACAGGCACCCTAAAGTTTACGGCTGCTCTGTTTCCAAGAACCTCCACTTCGGTACACCTTCAATATCCCAGGAAAGAGAAAAATGGATAAAGAAATGGTGGTACTTGGCACAATGGAATATCACTCAGCCATGAAATCAATGTCATAAGGCTAGTTAGCAGCATGATGAGTGGATTTAGGTACGATGATTCTAAGTGAAATAAGTCACACAGAAAAAGACACTTATCCTAAGATATCGCTTATAGAGGGAATGTCAAAATCGCTACACTTGAACTGAATTACAAAACAGAACAGAGTCACACCTTTAGAAGACACACTATGGCTGCTTAACGGGAAAGGTGAGGTGGGGTGATGCATAAAACAAGGGTTTGAAATTAGCTCAGACACCGCTCCATAAGCCAAATATGTAATAGACAAGGCCTACTCCCTGCTCAGTGAACTGGACTCAACACCCCCTAGTCACTGCACAAGAATATATCTGACTAGTATGAATCTGAAAACCTATGTATCAATATCTCTCTGCAAGTGAATCAAGAGGGTGTAAAGCGGCATAAACACAGCAGGGAAAAGCAGCCAAACCCCATTCTAAACATACATTACTTTAAAAAACCCACAAAGCAAAGACAGTGAAAGAGAGAGAAATTCTTACAAAATCCGTTCAGGGTCGCTGATGCAACCTGGATTGACCATATCTAGACCCACAGCTGGATGAGACATAAGGCTGGACACTCTTGGGGCTGAGAGGATTGGTGAGGTTGGGTGAGCAAATGCACATACTTTAAAGTAATACCACGGGGTACCCACCCCATGGGTCTCAAATCTCCAGGTACAAGGGAATCTTCCTACATCAAAACATGCATGGGAAACCCAGAAGATGGTATGCTGTGAGATCGGGAAATGTTTCTAAAACGCACCTCATTTCTCCTCTCCTTGTGCTCGGGTTCGCCATTCCAGCCGCTTGACTAACCATCTCCCTACTTGGAGAATCAGCACCTTTAACCTACTGTTTCGTCCAGGTTGCAATTTGTCCTGAGGATGAACGGGAAGACGGGGAACCACCGAAAGACTAGCCCTAGGTGTTGGGACACGCACAGGTCACTCCATTTTACCATCAGGAAGAAGAATGAACCACAGGCTCAGCCTGCCCCCCAGAACCAAAATAGGGCCTGAAGCAATCCTGCGCTTTTGCGGCCAGCTCCCAAAAAAGCGAGGAGACAAATGGAGCTCAGGGGCACTGCAATTCACAAACGTGCAGAGTTATAAATGAGAACTCTCGTCCACAAATATATTGAGGGAAGGCAACGAAGAGGATTTGAAAGCAAGGCAGATTTGCAGGAAACAGATTTCAGGAGGTAGATTCGACTCGCCTTTAAAGCACATGAAAAGCGGCAAAACGTTGACAATGATGCCCTTGGCCAAAAAGGGCGTATGCGTTTTTTCCTGAATATATTCAGGAAAAAACGCATACGCCCTTTTTGGCCAACCAAGCAAGCCGGAAGGGCAAATCAGCACTACAAAGAAGTCTCGCTTGCCCTCGGTCAAAAGGGCCATGCTGAACAAAGTGTAAAAACAAGAAAAGCAGGACAGGCCATGGAGACATGGGAGCCTTGCTACGCTGATGGGCGGGACGTAAATTGCCAACAGGCACTCTGGAGAAGAGTACGGTGTGTCCTGAAACAAGTAATAAACACAGCGTAGAGAGCATAGGGCACTTCCACTCAAGGGCGTATAAATTGGGAAAACTAAAAATCAACAAGACACAGGCACCCTAAAGTTTACGGCTGCTCTGTTTCCAAGAACCTCCACTTCGGTACACCTTCAATATCCCAGGAAAGAGAAAAATGGATAAAGAAATGGTGGTACTTGGCACAATGGAATATCACTCAGCCACGAAATCAATGTCATAAGGCTAGTTAGCAGCATGATGAGTGGATTTAGGTCCGATGATTCTAAGTGAAATAAGTCACACAGAAAAAGACACTTATCCTAAGATATCGCTTATAGAGGGAATGTCAAAATAGCTACACTTGAACTGAATTACGAAACAGAACAGAGGCACACCTTTGGAAGACACAATATGGCTGCTTAACGGGAAAGGTGAGGTGGGGTGATGCATAAAACAAGGGTTTGAAATTAGCTCAGAGACCGCTCCATAAGCCAAATATGTAATAGACAAGGCCTACTCCCTGCTCAGTGAACTGGACTCAACACACCCTAGTCACCACACAAGAATATATCTGACTAGTAAGAATCTGAAAACCTATGTATCGATATCTATCTGCAAGTGAATCAAGAGGGTGTAAAGCGGCATCAACACAGCAGGGAAAAGCAGCCAAGCCCGATTCTAAACATAAATTACTTTAAAAAACCCACAAAACAAAGACAGTGAAAGAGAGAGAAATTCTTACAAAATCCGTTAAGGGTCTCTGATGCAACCTGGATTGACCATATCTAGACCCACAGCTGGATGAGACATAAGGCTGGACACTCTTGGGGCTGAGAGGATTGGTGAGGTTGGGTGAGCAAACGCAGATACTTTAAAGTAATACCACGGGGTACCCACCCCATGGGTCTCAAATCTCCAGGTACAAGGGAATCTTCCTACATCAAAACATGCATGGGAAACCCAGAAGATGGTATGCCGTGAGATCGGGAAAGGTTTCTAAAACGCACCTCATTTCTCCTCTCCTTGTGCTCGGGTTCGCCATTCCAGCCGCTTGACTAACCATCTCCCTACTTGGAGAATCAGCACCTTTAACCTACTGTTTCGTCCAGGTTGCAATTTGTCCTGAGGATGAACGGGAAGACGGGGAACCAACGAAAGACTAGCCCTAGGTGTTGGGACAGGCACAGGTCACTCCATTTTCCCATCAGGAAGAAGAATGAACCACAGGCTCAGCCTGCCCCCCAGAACCAAAATAGGGCCTGAAGCAATCCTGCGCTTTTGCGGCCAGCTCCCAAAAAAGCGAGGAGACAAATGGAGCTCAGGGGCACTGCAATTCACAAACGTGCAGAGTTATAAATGAGAACTCTCGTCCACATATATATTGAGGGAAGGCAAAGAAGAGGATTTGAAAGCAAGGCAGATTTGCAGGAAACAGATTTCAGGAGGTAGATTCGACTCGCCTTTAAAGCACATGAAAAGCGGCAAAACGTTGACAATGATGCCCTTGGCCAAAAGGGCGTATGCGTTTTTTCCTGAATATATTCAGGAAAAAACGCATACGCCCTTTTTGGCCAACCAAGCAAGCCGGAAGGGCAAATCAGCGCTACAAAGAAGTCTCGCTTGCCCTCGGTCAAAAGGGCCATGCTGAACAAAGTGTAAAAACCAGAAAAGCAGGACAGGCCATGGAGACATGGGAGCCTAGCTACGCTGATGGGCGGGATGTAAATTGCCAACAGGCACTCTGGAGAAGAGTACGGTGTGTCCTGAAACAAGTAATAAACACAGCGTAGAGAGCATAGGGCACTTCCACTCAAGGGCGTATAAATTGGGAAAAATAAAAATCAAAAAGACACAGGCACCCTAAAGTTTATGGCTGCTCTGTTTCCAAGAACCTCCACTTCGGCACACCTTCAATATCCCAGGAAAGAGAAAAATGGTGGTACTTGGCACAATGGAATATCACTCAGCCATGAAATCAATGTCATAAGGCTAGTTAGCAGCATGATGAGTGGATTTAGATACGATGATTCTAAGTGAAATAAGTCACACAGAAAAAGACACTTATCCTAAGATATCGCTTATAGAGGGAATGTCAAAATCGCTACACTTGAACTGAATTACAAAACAGAACAGAGTCACACCTTTAGAAGACACACTATGGCTGCTTAACGGGAAAGGTGAGGTGGGGTGATGCATAAAACAAGGGTTTGAAATTAGCTCAGACACCGCTCCATAAGCCAAATATGTAATAGACAAGGCCTACTCCCTGCTCAGTGAACTGGACTCAACACACCCTAGTCACCACACAAGAATATATCTGACTAGTAAGAATCTGAAAACCTATGTATCGATATCTCTCTGCAAGTGAATCAAGAGGGTGTAAAGCGGCATCAACACAGCAGGGAAAAGCAGCCAAGCCCGATTCTAAACATAAATTACTTTAAAAAACCCACAAAACAAAGACAGTGAAAGAGAGAGAAATTCTTACAAAATCCGTTCAGGGTCTCTGATGCAACCTGGATTGACCATATCTAAACCCACAGCTGGATGAGACATAAGGCTGGACACTCTTGGGGCTGAGAGGATTGGTGAGGTTGGGTGAGCAAACGCAGATACTTTAAAGTAACACTGCGGGGAACACACCCCATGGGTCTCAAATCTCCAGGTACAAGGGAATCTTCCTACATCAAAACATGCATGGGAAACCCAGAAGGTGGTATGCCATGAGATCGGGAAAGGTTTCTAAAACGCACCTCATTTCTCCTCTCCTTGTGCTCGGGTTCGCCATTCCAGCCGCTTGACTAACCATCTCCCTACTTGGAGAATCAGCACCTTTAACCTCCTGATTGTACAGGTTGCAATTTGTCCTGAGGATGAACGGGAAGACGGGGAACCAACGAAAGACTAGCCCTAGGTTTTGGGACAGGCACAGGTCACTCCATTTTCCCATCAGGAAGAAGAATGAACCACAGGCTCAGCCTGCCCCCCAGAACCAAAATAGGGCCTGAAGCAATCCTGCGCTTTTGCGGCCAGCTCCCAAAAAAGCGAGGAGACAAATGGAGCTCAGGGGCACTGCAATTCACAAACGTGCAGAGTTATAAATGAGAACTCTCGTCCACAAATATATTGAGGGAAGGCAACGAAGAGGATTTGAAAGCAAGGCAGATTTGCAGGAAACAGATTTCAGGAGGTAGATTCGACTCGCCTTTAAAGCACATGAAAAGCGGCAAAACGTTGACAATGATGCCCTTGGCCAAAAAGGGCGTATGCGTTTTTTCCTGAATATATTCAGGAAAAAACGCATACGCCCTTTTTGGCCAACCAAGCAAGCCGGAAGGGCAAATCAGCGCTACAAAGAAGTCTCGCTTGCCCTCGGTCAAAAGGGCCATGCTGAACAAAGTGTAAAAACCAGAAAAGCAGGACAGGCCATGGAGACATGGGAGCCTTGCTACGCTGATGGGCGGGATGTAAATTGCCAACAGGCACTCTGGAGAAGAGTACGGTGTGTCCTGAAACAAGTAATAAACACAGCGTAGAGAGCATAGGGCACTTCCACTCAAGGGCGTATAAATTGGGAAAACTAAAAATCAACAAGACACAGGCACCCTAAAGTTTACGGCTGCTCTGTTTCCAAGAACCTCCACTTCGGTACACCTTCAATATCCCAGGAAAGAGAAAAATGGATAAAGAAATGGTGGTACTTGGCACAATGGAATATCACTCAGCCATGAAATCAATGTCATAAGGCTAGTTAGCAGCATGATGAGTGGATTTAGGTACGATGATTCTAAGTGAAATAAGTCACACAGAAAAAGACACTTATCCTAAGATATCGCTTATAGAGGGAATGTCAAAATCGCTACACTTGAACTGAATTACAAAACAGAACAGAGTCACACCTTTAGAAGACACACTATGGCTGCTTAACGGGAAAGGTGAGGTGGGGTGATGCATAAAACAAGGGTTTGAAATTAGCTCAGAGACCGCGCCATAAGCCAAATATGTAATAGACAAGGCCTACTCCCTGCTCAGTGAACTGGACTCAACACACCCTAGTCACCACACAAGAATATATCTGACTAGTAAGAATCTGAAAACCTATGTATCGATATCTCTCTGCAAGTGAATCAAGAGGGTGTAAAGCGGCATCAGCACAGCAGGGAAAAGCAGCCAAGCCCGATTCTAAACATAAATTACTTTAAAAAACCCACAAAACAAAGACAGTGAAAGAGAGAGAAATTCTTACAAAATCCGTTCAGGGTCTCTGATGCAACCTGGATTGACCATATCTAGACCCACAGCTGGATGAGATATAAGGCTGGACGCTCTTGGGGCTGAGAGGATTGGTGAGGTTGGGTGAGCAAACGCAGATACTTTAAAGTAACACTGCGGGGAACACACCCCATGGGTCTCAAATCTCCAGGTACAAGGGCATCTTCCTACATCAAAACATGCATGGGAAACCCAGAAGATGGTATCCCATGAGATCGGGAAAGGTTTCTAAAACGCACCTCATTTCTCCTCTCCTTGTGCTCGGGTTCGCCATTCCAGCCGCTTGACTAACCATCTCCCTACTTGGAGAATCAGCAGCTTTAACCTCCTGATTGTACAGGTTGCAATTTGTCCTGAGGATGAACGGGAAGACGCGGAACCAACGAGAGACGAGCCCTAGGTGTTGGGACAGGCATAGGTCACTCCATTTTCCCATCAGGAAGAAGAATGAACCACAGGCTCAGCCTGCCCCCCAGAACCAAAATAGGGCCTGAAACAATCCTGCGCTTTTGCGGCCAGCTCCCAAAAAAGCGAGGAGACAAATGGAGCTCAGGGGCACTGCAATTCACAAACGTGCAGAGTTATAAATGAGAACTCTCGTCCACAAATATATTGAGGGAAGGCAACGAAGAGGATTTGAAAGCAAGGCAGATTTGCAGGAAACAGATTTCAGGAGGTAGATTCGACTCGCCTTTAAAGCACATGAAAAGCGGCAAAACGTTGACAATGATGCCCTTGGCCAAAAAGGGCGTATGCGTTTTTTCCTGAATATATTCAGGAAAAAACGCATACGCCCTTTTTGGCCAACCAAGCAAGCCGGAAGGGCAAATCAGCGCTACAAAGAAGTCTCGCTTGCCCTCGGTCAAAAGGGCCATGTTGAACAAACAGTAAAAACCAGAAAAGCAGGACAGGCCATGGAGACATGGGAGCCTTGCTACGCTGATGGGCGGGATATAAATTGCCAACAGGCACTCTGGAGAAGAGTACGGTGTGTCCTGAAACAAGTAATAAACACAGCGTAGAGAGCATAGGGCACTTCCACTCATGGGCGTATAAATTGGGAAAACTAAAAATCAACAAGACACAGGCACCCTAAAGTTTACGGCTGCTCTGTTTCCAAGAACCTCCGCTTCGGTACACCTTCAATATCCCAGGAAAGAGAAAAATGGATAAAGAAATGGTGGTACTTGGCACAATGGAATATCACTCAGCCATGAAATCAATGTCATAAGGCTAGTTAGCAGCATGATGTGTGGATTTAGGTACGATGATTCTAAGTGAAATAAGTCACACAGAAAAAGACACTTATCCTAAGATATCGCTTATAGAGGGAATGTCAAAATCGCTACACTTGAACTGAATTACAAAACAGAACAGAGTCACACCTTTAGAAGACACACTATGGCTGCTTAACGGGAAAGGTGAGGTGGGGTGATGCATAAAACAAGGGTTTGAAATTAGCTCAGACACCGCTCCATAAGCCAAATATGTAATAGACAAGGCCTACTCCCTGCTCAGTGAACTGGACTCAACACCCCCTAGTCACCGCACAAGAATATATCTGACTAGTATGAATCTGAAAACCTATGTATCGATATCTCTCTGCAAGTGAATCAAGAGGGTGTAAAGCGGTATAAACACAGCAGGGAAAAGCAGCCAAACCCCATTCTAAACATTCATTACTTTAAAAAACCCACAAAGCAAAGACAGTGAAAGAGAGAGAAATTCTTACAAAATCCGTTCAGGGTCTCTGATGCAACCTGGATTGACCATATCTAGACACACAGCTGGATGAGACATAAGGCTGGACACTCTTGGGGCTGAGAGGATTGGTGAGGTTGGGTGAGCAAATGCAGATACTTTAAAGTAACACTGCTGGGAACACACCCCATGGGTCTCAAATCTCCAGGTACAAGGGCATCTTCCTACATCAAAACATGCATGGGAAAGCCAGAAGATGGTATGCCGTGAGATCGGGAAAGGTTTCTAAAACGCACCTCATTTCTCCTCTCCTTGTGCTCGGGTTCGCCATTCTAGCCGCTTGACTAACCATCTCCCTACTTGGAGAATCAGCACCTTTAACCTCCTGATTGTACAGGTTGCAATTTTTCCTGAGGATGAACGGGAAGACGCGGAACCAACGAGAGACGAGCCCTAGGTGTTGGGACAGGCATAGGTCACTCCATTTTCCCATCAGGAAGAAGAATGAACCACAGGCTCAGCCTGACCCCCAGAACCAAAATAGGGCCTGAAGCAATCCTGCGCTTTTGCGGCCAGCTCCCAAAAAAGCGAGGAGACAAATGGAGCTCAGGGGCACTGCAATTCACAAACGTGCAGAGTTATAAATGAGAACTCTCGTCCACAAATATATTGAGGGAAGGCAACGAAGAGGATTTGAAAGCAAGGCACATTTGCAGGAAACAGATTTCAGGAGGTAGATTCGACTCGCCTTTAAAGCACATGAAAAGCGGCAAAACGTTGACAATGATGCCCTTGGCCAAAAAGGGCGTATGCGTTTTTTCCTGAATATATTCAGGAAAAAACGCATACGCCCTTTTTGGCCAACCAAGCAAGCCGGAAGGGCAAATCAGCGCTACAAAGAAGTCTCGCTTGCCCTCGGTCAAAAGGGCCATGCTGAACAAACAGTAAAAACCAGAAAAGCAGGACAGGCCATGGAGACATGGGAGCCTTGCTACGCTGATGGGCGGGATGTAAATTGCCAACAGGCACTCTGGAGAAGAGTACGGTGTGTCCTGAAACAAGTAATAAACACAGCGTAGAGAGCATAGGGCACTTCCACTCATGGGCGTATAAATTGGGAAAACTAAAAATCAACAAGACACAGGCACCCTAAAGTTTACGGCTGCTCTGTTTCCAAGAACCTCCGCTTCGGTACACCTTCAATATCCCAGGAAAGAGAAAAATGGATAAAGAAATGGTGGTACTTGGCACAATGGAATATCACTCAGCCATGAAATCAATGTCATAAGGCTAGTTAGCAGCATGATGTGTGGATTTAGGTACGATGATTCTAAGTGAAATAAGTCACACAGAAAAAGACACTTATCCTAAGATATCGCTTATAGAGGGAATGTCAAAATCGCTACACTTGAACTGAATTACAAAACAGAACAGAGTCACACCTTTAGAAGACACACTATGGCTGCTTAACCGGAAAGGTGAGGTGGGGTGATGCATAAAACAAGGGTTTGAAATTAGCTCAGACACCGCTCCATAAGCCAAATATGTAATAGACAAGGCCTACTCCCTGCTCAGTGAACTGGACTCAACACCCCCTAGTCACCGCACAAGAATATATCTGACTAGTATGAATCTGAAAACCTATGTATCGATATCTCTCTGCAAGTGAATCAAGAGGGTGTAAAGCGGCATAAACACAGCAGGGAAAAGCAGCCAAACCCCATTCTAAACATACATTACTTTAAAAAACCCACAAAGCAAAGACAGTGAAAGAGAGAGAAATTCTTACAAAATCCGTTCAGGGTCTATGATGCAACCTGGATTGACCATATCTAGACCCACAGCTGGATGAGACATAAGGCTGGACACTCTTGGGGTTGAGAGGATTGGTGAGGTTGGGTGAGCAAACACAGATACTTTAAAGTAACACTGCGGGGAACACACCCCATGGGTCTCAAATCTCCAGGTACAAGGGCATCTTCCTACATCAAAACATGCATGGGAAAGCCAGAAGATGGTATGCCATGAGATCGGGAAAGGTTTCTAAAACGCACCTCTTTTCTCCTCTCCTTCTGCTCGGGTTCGCCATTCCAGCCGCTTGACTAACCATCTCCCTACTTGGAGAATCAGCACCTTTAACCTCCTGATTGTACAGGTTGCAATTTGTCCTGAGGATGAACGGGAAGACGCGGAACCAACGAGAGACGAGCCCTAGGTGTTGGGACAGGCATAGGTCACTCCATTTTCCCATCAGGAAGAAGAATGAACCACAGGCTCAGCCTGCCCCCCAGAACCAAAATAGGGCCTGAAGCAATCCTGCGCTTTTGCGGCCAGCTCCCAAAAAAGCGAGGAGACAAATGGAGCTCAGGGGCACTGCAATTCACAAACGTGCAGAGTTATAAATGAGAACTCTCGTCCACAAATATATTGAGGGAAGGCAACGAAGAGGATTTGAAAGCAAGGCAGATTTGCAGGAAACAGATTTCAGGAGGTAGATTCGACTCGCCTTTAAAGCACATGAAAAGCGGCAAAACGTTGACAATGATGCCCTTGGCCAAAAAGGGCGTATGCGTTTTTTCCTGAATATATTCAGGAAAAAACGCATACGCCCATTTTTGGCCAACCAAGCAAGCCGGAAGGGCAAATCAGCGCTACAAAGAAGTCTCGCTTGCCCTCGGTCAAAAGGGCCATGCTGAACAAAGTGTAAAAACCAGAAAAGCAGGACAGGCCATGGAGACATGGGAGCCTTGCTACGCTGATGGGGGGGATGTAAATTGCCAACAGGCACTCTGGAGAAGAGTACGGTGTGTCCTGAAACAAGTAATAAACACAGCGTAGAGAGCATAGGGCACTTCCACTCAAGGGCGTATAAATTGGGAAAACTAAAAATCAACAAGACACAGGCACCCTAAAGTTTACGGCTGCTCTGTTTCCAAGAACCTCCACTTCGGTACACCTTCAATATCCCAGGAAAGAGAAAAATGGATAAAGAAATGGTGGTACTTGGCACAATGGAATATCACTCAGCCACGAAATCAATGTCATAAGGCTAGTTAGCAGCATGATGAGTGGATTTAGGTACGATGATTCTAAGTGAAATAAGTCACACAGAAAAAGACACTTATCCTAAGATATCGCTTATAGAGGGAATGTCAAAATCGCTACACTTGAACTGAATTACAAAACAGAACAGAGTCACACCTTTAGAAGACACACTATGGCTGCTTAACGGGAAAGGTGAGGTGGGGTGATGCATAAAACAAGGGTTTGAAATTAGCTCAGAGACCGCTCCATAAGCCAAATATGTAATAGACAAGGCCTACTCCCTGCTCAGTGAACTGGACTCAACACACCCTAGTCACCACACAAGATTATATCTCACTAGTAAGAATCTGAAAACCTATGTATCGATATCTCTCTGCAAGTGAATCAAGAGGGTGTAAAGCGGCATCAACACAGCAGGGAAAAGCAGCCAAGCCCGATTCTAAACATAAATTACTTTAAAAAACCCACAAAACAAAGACAGTGAAAGAGAGAGAAATTCTTACAAAATCCGTTCAGGGTCTATGATGCAACCTGGATTGACCATATCTAGACCCACAGCTGGATGAGACATAAGGCTGGACACTCTTGGGGCTGAGAGGATTGGTGAGGTTGGGTGAGCAAACGCAGATACTTTAAAGTAACACTGCGGGGAACACACCCCATGGGTCTCAAATCTCCAGGTACAAGGGAATCTTCCTACATCAAAACATGCATGGGAAAGCCAGAAGATGGTATGCCGTGAGATCGGGAATGGTTTCTAAAACGCACCTCATTTCTCCTCTCCTTGTGCTCGGGTTCACCATTCCAGCCGCTTGACTAACCATCTCCCTACTTGGAGAATCAGCACCTTTAACCTACTGTTTCGTCCAGGTTGCAATTTGTCCTGAGGATGAACGGGAAGACGGGGAACCAACGAAAGACTAGCCCTAGGTGTTGGGACAGGCACAGGTCACTCCATTTTCCCATCAGGAAGAAGAATGAACCACAGGCTCAGCCTGCCCCCCAGAACCAAAATAGGGCCTGAAGCAATCCTGCGCTTTTGCGGCCAGCTCCCAAAAAAGCGAGGAGACAAATGGAGCTCAGGGGCACTGCAATTCACAAACGTGCAGAGTTATAAATGAGAACTCTCGTCCACAAATATATTGAGGGAAGGCAACGAAGAGGATTTGAAAGCAAGGCACATTTGCAGGAAACAGATTTCAGGAGGTAGATTCGACTCGCCTTTAAAGCACATGAAAAGCGGCAAAACGTTGACAATGATGCCCTTGGCCAAAAAGGGCGTATGCGTTTTTTCCTGAATATATTCAGGAAAAAACGCATACGCCCTTTTTGGCCAACCAAGCAAGCCGGAAGTGCAAATCAATGCTACAAAGAAGTCTCGCTTGCCCTCGGTCAAAAGGGCCATGCTGAACAAAGTGTAAAAACCAGAAAAGCAGGACAGGCCATGGAGACATGGGAGCCTTGCTACGCTAATGGGCGGGATATAAATTGCCAACAGGCACTCTGGAGAAGAGTACGGTGTGTCCTGAAACAAGTAATAAACACAGCGTAGAGAGCATAGGGCACTTCCACTCAAGGGCGTATAAATTGGGAAAAATAAAAATAAACAAGACACAGGCACCCTAAAGTTTACGGCTGCTCTGTTTCCAAGAACCTCCACTTCGGTACACCTTCAATATCCCAGGAAAGAGAAAAATGGATAAAGAAATGGTGGTACTTGGCACAATGGAATATCACTCAGCCATGAAATCAATGTCATAAGGCTAGTTAGCAGCATGATGAGTGGATTTAGATACGATGATTCTAAGTGAAATAAGTCACACAGAAAAAGACACTTATCCTAAGATATCGCTTATAGAGGGAATGTCAAAATCGCTACACTTGAACTGAATTACAAAACAGAACAGAGACACACCTTTAGAAGACACACTATGGCTGCTTAACGGGAAAGGTGAGGTGGGGTGATGCATAAAACAAGGGTTTGAAATTAGCTCAGACACCGCTCCATAAGCCAAATATGTAATAGACAAGGCCTACTCCCTGCTCAGTGAACTGGACTCAACACACCCTAGTCACCACACAAGAATATATCTGACTAGTAAGAATCTGAAAACCTATGTATCGATATCTCTCTGCAAGTGAATCAATAGGCTGGAAAGCGGCATCAACACAGCAGGGAAAAGCAGCCAAGCCCGATTCTAAACATAAATTACTTTAAAAAACCCACAAAACAAAGACAGTGAAAGAGAGAGAAATTCTTACAAAATCCGTTCAGGGTCTCTGATGCAACCTGGATTGACCATATCTAGACCCACAGCTGGATGAGACATAAGGCTGGACACTCTTGGGGCTGAGAGGATTGGTGAGGTTGGGTGAGCAAATGCAGATACTTTAAAGTAACACTGCGGGGAACACACCCCATGGGTCTCAAATCTCCAGGTACAAGGGCATCTTCCTACATCAAAACATGCATGGGAAACGCAGAAGATGGTATGCCATGAGATCGGGAAAGGTTTCTACAACGCACCTCATTTCTGCTCTCCTTGTGCTCGGGTTCGCCATTCTAGCCGCTTGACTAACCATCTCCCTACTTGGAGAATCAGCACCTTTAACCTCCTGATTATACAGGTTGCAATTTGTCCTGAGGATGAACGGGAAGACGGAGAACCAACGAAAGACTAGCCCTAGGTGTTGGGACAGGCAGAGGTCACTCCATTTTCCCATCAGGAAGAAGAATGAACCACAGGCTCAGCCTGCCCCCCAGAACCAAAATAGGGCCTGAAGCAATCCTGCGCTTTTGCGGCCAGCTCCCAAAAAAGCGAGGAGACAAATGGAGCTCAGGGGCACTGCAATTCACAAACGTGCAGAGTTATAAATGAGAACTCTCGTCCACAAATATATTGAGGGAAGGCAACGAAGAGGATTTGAAAGCAAGGCAGATTTGCAGGAAACAGATTTCAGGAGGTAGATTCGACTCGCCTTTAAAGCACATGAAAAGCGGCAAAACGTTGACAATGATGCCCTTGGCCAAAAAGGGCGTATGCGTTTTTTCCTGAATATATTCAGGAAAAAACGCATACGCCCTTTTTGGCCAACCAAGCAAGCCGGAAGGGCAAATCAGCGCTACAAAGAAGTCTCGCTTGCCCTCGGTCAAAAGGGCCATGCTGAACAAACAGTAATAACCAGAAAAGCAGGACAGGCCATGGAGACATGGGAGCCTTGCTACGCTGATGGGCGGGATATAAATTGCCAACAGGCACTCTGGAGAAGAGTACGGTGTGTCCTGAAACAAGTAATAAACACAGCGTAGAGAGCATAGGCCACTTCCACTCATGGGCGTATAAATTGGGTAAACTAAAAATAAACAAGACACAGGCACCCTAAAGTTTACGGCTGCTCTGTTTCCAAGAACCTCCGCTTCGGAACACCTTCAATATCCCAGGAAAGAGAAAAATGGATAAGGAAATGGTGGGACTTGGCACAATGGAATATCACTCAGCCATGAAATCAATGTCATAAGGCTAGTTAGCAGCATTATGAGTGGATTTAGGTACGATGATTCTAAGTGAAATAAGTCACACAGAAAAAGACACTTATCCTAATATATCGCTTATAGAGGGAATGTCAAAATCGCTACACTTGAACTGAATTACAAAACAGAACAGAGTCACACCTGTAGAAGACACACTATGGCTGCTTAACGGGAAAGGTGAGGTGGGGTGATGCATAAAACAAGGGTTTGAAATTAGCTCAGAGACCGCTCCATAAGCCAAATATGTAATAGACAAGGCCTACTCCCTGCTCAGTGAACTGGACTCAACACACCCTAGTCACCGCACAAGAATAATTCTGACTAGTACGAATCTGAAAACCTATGTATCGATATCTCTCTGCAAGTGAATCAAGAGGGTGTAAAGCGGCATCAACACAGCAGGGAAAAGCAGCCAAGCCCGATTCTAAACATAAATTACTTTTAAAAACCCACAAAACAAAGACAGTGAAAGAGAGAGAAATTCTTACAAAATCCGTTCAGGGTCTATGATGCAACCTGGATTGACCATATCTAGACCCACAGCTGGATGAGACATAAGGCTGGACACTCTTGGGGCTGAGAGGATTGGTGAGGTTGGGTGAGCAAACGCAGATACTTTAAAGTAACACTGCGGGGAACACACCCCATGGGTCTCAAATCTCCAGGTACAAGGGAATCTTCCTACATCAAAACATGCATGGGAAAGCCAGAAGATGGTATGCCGTGAGATCGGGAAAGGTTTCCAAAACGCACCTCATTTCTCCTCTCCTTGTGCTCGGGTTCACCATTCCAGCCACTTGACTAACCATCTCCCTACTTGGAGAATCAGCACCTTTAACCTACTGTTTCGTCCAGGTTGCAATTTGTCCTGAGGATGAACGGGAAGACGGGGAACCAACGAAAGACTAGCCCTAGGTGTTGGGACAGGCACAGGTCACTCCATTTTCCCATCAGGAAGAAGAATGAACCACAGGCTCAGCCTGCCCCCCAGAACCAAAATAGGGCCTGAAGCAATCCTGCGCTTTTGCGGCCAGCTCCCAAAAAAGCGAGGAGACAAATGGAGCTCAGGGGCACTGCAATTCACAAACGTGCAGAGTTATAAATGAGAACTCTCGTCCACAAATATATTGAGGGAAGGCAACGAAGAGGATTTGAAAGCAAGGCAGATTTGCAGGAAACAGATTTCAGGAGGTAGATTCGACTCGCCTTTAAAGCACATGAAAAGCGGCAAAACGTTGACAATGATGCCCTTGGCCAAAAAGGGCGTATGCGTTTTTTCCTGAATATATTCAGGAAAAAACGCATACGCCCTTTTTGGCCAACCAAGCAAGCCGGAAGTGCAAATCAACGCTACAAAGAAGTCTCGCTTGCCCTCGGTCAAAAGGGCCATGCTGAACAAAGTGTAAAAACCAGAAAAGCAGGACAGGCCATGGAGACATGGGAGCCTTGCTACGGTAATGGGCGGGATATAAATTGCCAACAGGCACTCTGGAGAAGAGTACGGTGTGTCCTGAAACAAGTAATAAACACAGCGTAGAGAGCATAGGGCACTTCCACTCAAGGGCGTATAAATTGGGAAAAATAAAAATAAACAAGACACAGGCACCCTAAAGTTTACGGCTGCTCTGTTTCCAAGAACCTCCACTTCGGTACACCTTCAATATCCCAGGAAAGAGAAAAATGGATAAAGAAATGGTGGTACTTGGCACAATGGAATATCACTCAGCCATGAAATCAATGTCATAAGGCTAGTTAGCAGCATGATGAGTGGATTTAGATACGATGATTCTAAGTGAAATAAGTCACACAGAAAAAGACACTTATCCTAAGATATCGCTTATAGAGGGAATGTCAAAATCGCTACACTTGAACTGAATTACAAAACAGAACAGAGACACACCTTTAGAAGACACACTATGGCTGCTTAACGGGAAAGGTGAGGTGGGGTGATGCATAAAACAAGGGTTTGAAATTAGCTCAGACACCGCTCCATAAGCCAAATATGTAATAGACAAGGCCTACTCCCTGCTCAGTGAACTGGACTCAACACACCCTAGTCACCACACAAGAATATATCTGACTAGTAAGAATCTGAAAACCTATGTATCGATATCTCTCTGCAAGTGAATCAATAGGCTGGAAAGCGGCATCAACACAGCAGGGAAAAGCAGCCAAGCCCGATTCTAAACATAAATTACTTTAAAAAACCCACAAAACAAAGACAGTGAAAGAGAGAGAAATTCTTACAAAATCCGTTCAGGGTCTCTGATGCAACCTGGATTGACCATATCTAGACCCACAGCTGGATGAGACATAAGGCTGGACACTCTTGGGGCTGAGAGGATTGGTGAGGTTGGGTGAGCAAATGCAGATACTTTAAAGTAACACTGCGGGGAACACACCCCATGGGTCTCAAATCTCCAGGTACAAGGGCATCTTCCTACATCAAAACATGCATGGGAAACGCAGAAGATGGTATGCCATGAGATCGGGAAAGGTTTCTACAACGCACCTCATTTCTGCTCTCCTTGTGCTCGGGTTCGCCATTCTAGCCGCTTGACTAACCATCTCCCTACTTGGAGAATCAGCACCTTAAACCTCCTGATTATACAGGTTGCAATTTGTCCTGAGGATGAACGGGAAGACGGAGAACCAACGAAAGACTAGCCCTAGGTGTTGGGACAGGCAGAGGTCACTCCTTTTTCCCATCAGGAAGAAGAATGAACCACAGGCTCAGCCTGCCCCCCAGAACCAAAATAGGGCCTGAAGCAATCCTGCGCTTTTGCGGCCAGCTCCCAAAAAAGCGAGGAGACAAATGGAGCTCAGGGGCACTGCAATTCACAAACGTGCAGAGTTATAAATGAGAACTCTCGTCCACAAATATATTGAGGGAAGGCAACGAAGAGGATTTGAAAGCAAGGCAGATTTGCAGGAAACAGATTTCAGGAGGTAGATTCGACTCGCCTTTAAAGCACATGAAAAGCGGCAAAACGTTGACAATGATGCCCTTGGCCAAAAAGGGCGTATGCGTTTTTTCCTGAATATATTCAGGAAAAAACGCATACGCCCTTTTTGGCCAACCAAGCAAGCTGGAAGGGCAAATCAGCGCTACAAAGAAGTCTCGCTTGCCCTCGGTCAAAAGGGCCATGCTGAACAAACAGTAATAACCAGAAAAGCAGGACAGGCCATGGAGACATGGGAGCCTTGCTACGCTGATGGGCGGGATATAAATTGCCAACAGGCACTCTGGAGAAGAGTACGGTGTGTCCTGAAACAAGTAATAAACACAGCGTAGAGAGCATAGGGCACTTCCACTCATGGGCGTATAAATTGGGTAAACTAAAAATAAACAAGACACAGGCACCCTAAAGTTTACGGCTGCTCTGTTTCCAAGAACCTCCGCTTCGGAACACCTTCAATATCCCAGGAAAGAGAAAAATGGATAAGGAAATGGTGGGACTTGGCACAATGGAATATCACTCAGCCATGAAATCAATGTCATAAGGCTAGTTAGCAGCATTATGAGTGGATTTAGGTACGATGATTCTAAGTGAAATAAGTCACACAGAAAAAGACACTTATCCTAATATATCGCTTATAGAGGGAATGTCAAAATCGCTACACTTGAACTGAATTACAAAACAGAACAGAGTCACACCTGTAGAAGACACACTATGGCTGCTTAACGGGAAAGGTGAGGTGGGGTGATGCATAAAACAAGGGTTTGAAATTAGCTCAGAGACCGCTCCATAAGCCAAATATGTAATAGACAAGGCCTACTCCCTGCTCAGTGAACTGGACTCAACACACCCTAGTCACCGCACAAGAATAATTCTGACTAGTACGAATCTGAAAACCTATGTATCGATATCTCTCTGCAAGTGAATCAAGAGGGTGTAAAGCGGCATCAACACAGCAGGGAAAAGCAGCCAAGCCCGATTCTAAACATAAATTACTTTTAAAAACCCACAAAACAAAGACAGTGAAAGAGAGAGAAATTCTTACAAAATCCGTTCAGGGTCTCTGATGCAACCTGGATTGACCATATCTAGACCCACAGCTGGATGAGACATAAGGCTGGACACTCTTGGGGCTGAGAGGATTGGTGAGGTTGGGTGAGCAAACGCAGATACTTTAAAGTAACACTGCGGGGAACACACCCCATGGGTCTCAAATCTCCAGGTACAAGGGAATCTTCCTACATCAAAACATGCATGGGAAAGCCAGAAGATGGTATGCCGTGAGATCGGGAAAGGTTTCCAAAACGCACCTCATTTCTCCTCTCCTTGTGCTCGGGTTCACCATTCCAGCCACTTGACTAACCATCTCCCTACTTGGAGAATCAGCACCTTTAACCTACTGTTTCGTCCAGGTTGCAATTTGTCCTGAGGATGAACGGGAAGACGGGGAACCAACGAAAGACTAGCCCTAGGTGTTGGGACAGGCACAGGTCACTCCATTTTCCCATCAGGAAGAAGAATGAACCACAGGCTCAGCCTGCCCCCCAGAACCAAAATAGGGCCTGAAGCAATCCTGCGCTTTTGCGGCCAGCTCCCAAAAAAGCGAGGAGACAAATGGAGCTCAGGGGCACTGCAATTCACAAACGTGCAGAGTTATAAATGAGAACTCTCGTCCACAAATATATTGAGGGAAGGCAACGAAGAGGATTTGAAAGCAAGGCACATTTGCAGGAAACAGATTTCAGGAGGTAGATTCGACTCGCCTTTAAAGCACATGAAAAGCGGCAAAACGTTGACAATGATGCCCTTGGCCAAAAAGGGCGTATGCGTTTTTTCCTGAATATATTCAGGAAAAAACGCATACGCCCTTTTTGGCCAACCAAGCAAGCCGGAAGGGCAAAATAGCGCTACAAAGAAGTCTCGCTTGCCCTCGGTCAAAAGGGCCATGCTGAACAAACAGTAAAAACCAGAAAATCAGGACAGGCCATGGAGACATGGGAGCCTTGCTACGCTGATGGGTGGGATATAAATTGCCAACAGGCACTCTGGAGAAGAGTACGGTGTGTTCTGAAACAAGTAATAAACAGAGCGTAGAGAGCATAGGGCACTTCCACTCATGGGCGTATAAATTGGGAAAATTAAAAATCAACAAGACACAGGCACCCTAAAGTTTACGGCTGCTCTGTTTCCAAGAACCTCCGCTTCGGAACACCTTCAATATCCCAGGAAAGAGAAAAATGGATAAAGAAATGGTGGGACTTGGCACAATGGAATATCACTCAGCCATGAAATCAATGTCATAAGGCTAGTTAGCAGCATTATGAGTGGATGTAGGTACGATGATTCTAAGTGAAATAAGTCACACAGAAAAAGACACTTATCCTAATATATCGCTTATAGAGGGAACGTCAAAATGGCTACACTTGAACTGAATTACAAAACAGAACAGAGTCACACCTGTAGAAGACACACTATGGCTGCTTAACGGGAAAGGTGAGGTGGGGTGATGCATAAAACAAGGGTTTGAAATTAGCTCAGAGACCGCTCCATAAGCCAAATATGTAATAGACAAGGCCTACTGCCTGCTCAGTGAACTGGACTCAACACCCCCTAGTCACCGCACAAGAATATATCTGACTAGTATGAATCTGAAAACCTATGTATCGATATCTCTCTGCAAGTGAATCAAGAGGGTGTAAAGCGGCATCAACACAGCAGGGAAAAGCAGCCAAACCCCATTCTAAACATACATTACTTTAAAAAACCCACAAAGCAAAGACAGTGAAAGAGAGAGAAATTCTTACAAAATCCGTTCAGGGTCTATGATGCAACCTGGATTGACCATATCTAGACCCACAGCTGGATGAGACATAAGGCTGGACACTCTTGGGGCTGAGAGGATTGGTGAGGTTGGGTGAGCAAACGCAGATACTTTAAAGTAACACTGCGGGGAACACACCCCATGGGTCTCAAATCTCCAGGTACAAGGGAATCTTCCTACATCAAAACATGCATGGGAAAGCCAGAAGATGGTATGCCGTGAGATCGGGAAAGGGTTCTAAAACGCACCTCATTTCTCCTCTCCTTGTGCTCGAGTTTGCCATTCCAGCCGCTTGACTAACCATCTCCCTACTTGGAGAATCGGCACCTTTAACCTACTGTTTCGTCCAAGTTGCAATTTGTCCTGAGGATGAACGGGAAGACGGTGAACCAACGAAAGACTAGCCCTAGGTGTTGGGACAGGCACAGGTCACTCCATTTTCCCATCAGGAAGAAGAATGAACCACAGGCTCAGCCTGCCCCCCAGAACCAAAATAGGGCCTGAAGCAATCCTGCGCTTTTGCGGCCAGCTCCCAAAAAAGCGAGGAGACAAATGGAGCTCAGGGGCACTGCAATTCACAAACGTGCAGAGTTATAAATGAGAACTCTCGTCCACAAATATATTGAGGGAAGGCAACGAAGAGGATTTGAAAGCAAGGCACATTTGCAGGAAACAGATTTCAGGAGGTAGATTCGACTCGCCTTTAAAGCACATGAAAAGCGGCAAAACGTTGACAATGATGCCCTTGGCCAAAAAGGGCGTATGCGTTTTTTCCTGAATATATTCAGGAAAAAACGCATACGCCCTTTTTGGCCAACCAAGCAAGCCGGAAGGGCAAATCAGCGCTACAAAGAAGTCTCGCTTGCCCTCGGTCAAAAGGGCCATGCTGAACAAACAGTAAAAATCAGAAAAGCAGGACAGGCCATGGAGACATGGGAGCCTTGCTATGCTGATGGGCGGGATATAAATTGCCAACAGGCACTCGGGAGAAGAGTACGGTGTGTCCTGAAACAGGTAATAAACACAGCGTAGAGAGCATAGGGCACTTCCACTCATGGGCGTATAAATTGGGAAAACTAAAAATAAACAAGACACAGGCACCCTAAAGTTTACGGCTGCTCTGTTTCCAAGAACCTCCGCTTCGTAACACCTTCAATATCCCAGGAAAGAGAAAAATGGATAAGGAAATGTTGGGACTTGGCACAATGGAATATCACTCAGCCATGAAATCAATGTCATAAGGCTAGTTAGCAGCATTATGAGTGGATTTAGGTACGATGATTCTAAGTGAAATAAGTCACACAGAAAAAGACACTTATCCTAATATATCGCTTATAGAGGGAATGTCAAAATCGCTACACTTGAACTGAATTACAAAACAGAACAGAGTCACACCTGTAGAAGACACTCTATGGCTGCTTAACGGGAAAGGTGAGGTGGGGTGATGCATAAAAAGAGGGTTTGAAATTAGCTCAGACACCGCTCCATAAGCCAAATATGTAATAGACAAGGCCTACTCCCTGCTCAGTGAACTGGACTCAACACCCCCTAGTCACCGCACAAGAATATATATGACTAGTATGAATCTGAAAACCTATGTATTGATATCTCTCTGCAAGTGAATCAAGAGGGTGTAAAGCGGCATAAACACAGCAGGGAAAAGCAGCCAAACCCCATTCTAAACATACATTACTTAAAAAACCCACAAAGCAAAGACAGTGAAAGAAAGAGAAATTCTTACAAAATCCGTTCAGGGTCTCTGATGCAACCTGGATTGACCATATCTAGACCCACAGCTGGATGAGACATAAGGCTGGACACTCTTGGGGCTGAGAGGATTGGTGAGGTTGGGTGAGCAAATGCAGATAGTTTAAAGTAATACCGCGGGGTACCCACCCCATGGGTCTCAAATCTCCAGGTACAAGGGAATCTTCCTACATCAAAACATGCATGGGAAACCCAGAAGATGGTATGCCGTGAGATCGGGAAAGGTTTCTAAAAGGCACCTCATTTCTCCTCTCCTTGTGCTCGGGTTCGCCATTCCAGCCGCTTGACTAACCATCTCTCTACTTGGAGAATCAGCACCTTTAACCTACTGTTTCGTCCAGGTTGCAATTTGTCCTGAGGATGAACGGGAAGACGGGGAACCAACGAAAGACTAGCCCTAGGTGTTGGGACAGGCACAGGTCACTCCATTTTCCCATCAGGAAGAAGAATGAACCACAGGCTCAGCCTGCCCCCCAGAACCAAAATAGGGCCTGAAGCAATCCTGCGCTTTTGCGGCCAGCTCCCAAAAAAGCGAGGAGACAAATGGAGCTCAGGGGCACTGCAATTCACAAACGTGCAGAGTTATAAATGAGAACTCTCGTCCACAAATATATTGAGGGAAGGCAACGAAGAGGATTTGAAAGCAAGGCACATTTGCAGGAAACAGATTTCAGGAGGTAGATTCGACTCGCCTTTAAAGCACATGAAAGCGGCAAAACGTTGACAATGATGCCCTTGGCCAAAAAGGGCGTATGCGTTTTTTCCTGAATATGTTCAGGAAAAAACGCATACGCCCTTTTTGGCCAACCAAGCAAGCCGGAAGGGCAAATCAGCGCTACAAAGAAGTCTCGCTTGCCCTCGGTCAAAAGGGCCATGCTGAACAAACAGTAATAACCAGAAAAGCAGGACAGGCCATGGAGACATGGGAGCCTTGCTACGCTGATGGGCGGGATGTAAATTGCCAACAGGCACTCTGGAGAAGAGTACGGTGTGTCCTGAAACAAGTAGTAAACACAGCGTAGAGAGCATAGAGCACTTCCACTCAAGGGCGTATAAATTGGGAAAACTAAAAATCAACAAGACACAGGCACCCTAAAGTTTACGGCTGCTCTGTTTCCAAGAACCTCCACTTTGGTACACCTTCAATATCCCAGGAAAGAGAAAAATGGATAAAGAAATGGTGGTACTTGGCACAATGGAATATCACTCAGCCATGAAATCAATGTCATAAGGCTAGTTAGCAGCATGATAAGTGGATTTAGATACGATGATTCTAAGTGAAATAAGTCACACAGAAAAAGACACTTATCCTAAGATATCGCTTATAGAGAGAATGTCAAAATCGCTACACTTGAACTGAATTACAAAACAGAACAGAGTCACACCTTTAGAAGACACACTATGGCTGCTTAACGGGAAAGGTGAGGTGGGGTGATGCATAAAACAAGGGTTTGAAATTAGCTCAGAGACTGCTCCATAAGCCAAATATGTAATAGACAAGGCCTACTCCCAGCTCAGTGAACTGGACTCAACACACCCTAGACACCACACAAGAATATATCTGACTAGTAAGAATCTGAAAACCTATGTATCGATATCTCTCTGCAAGTGAATCAAGAGGGTGTAAAGCGGCATAAACACAGCAGGGAAAAGCAGCCAAGCCCGATTCTAAACATAAATTACTTTAAAAAACCCACAAAACAAAGACAGTGAAAGAGAGAGAAATTCTTACAAAATCCGTTCAGGGTCTATGATGCAACCTGGATTGACCATATCTAGACCCACAGCTGGATGAGACATAAGGCTGGACACTCTTGGGGCTGAGAGGATTGGTGAGGTTGGGTGAGCAAACGCAGATACTTTAAAGTAACACTGCGGGGAACACACCCCGTGGGTCTCAAATCTCCAGGTACAAGGGAATCTTCCTACATCAAAACATGCATGGGAAAGCCAGAAGATGGTATGCCGTGAGATCGGGAAAGGTTTCTAAAACGCACCTCATTTCTCCTCTCCTTGTGCTCGGGTTCGCCATTCCAGCCGCTTGACTAACCATCTCCCTACTCGGAGAATCAGCACCTTTAACCTACTGTTTCATCCAGGTTGCAATTTGTCCTGAGGATGAACGGGAAGACGGAGAACCAACGAAAGACTAGCCCTAGGTGTTGGGACAGGCAGAGGTCACTCCATTTTCCCATCAGGAAGAAGAATGAACCACAGGCTCAGCCTGCCCCCCAGAACCAAAATAGGGCCTGAAGCAATCCTGCGCTTTTGCGGCCAGCTCCCAGAAAAGCGAGGAGACAAATGGAGCTCAGGGGCACTGCAATTCACAAACGTGCAGAGTTATAAATGAGAACTCTCGTCCACAAATATATTGAGGGAAGGCAACGAAGAGGATTTGAAAGCAAGGCAGATTTGCAGGAAACAGATTTCAGGAGGTAGATTCGACTCGCCTTTAAAGCACATGAAAAGCGGCAAAACGTTGACAATGATGCCCTTGGCCAAAAAGGGCGTATGCGTTTTTTCCTGAATATATTCAGGAAAAAACGCATACGCCCTTTTTGGCCAACCAAGCAAGCCGGAAGGGCAAATCAGCGCTACAAAGAAGTCTCGCTTGCCCTCGGTCAAAAGGGCCATGCTGAACAAACAGTAATAACCAGAAAAGCAGGACAGGCCATGGAGATATGGGAGCCTTGCTACGCTGATGGGCGGGATATAAATTGCCAACAGGCACTCTGGAGAAGAGTACGGTGTGTCCTGAAACAAGTAATAAACACAGCGTAGAGAGCATAGGGCACTTCCACTCATGGGCGTATAAATTGGGAAAACTAAAAATAAACAAGACACAGGCACCCTAAAGTTTACGGCTGCTCTGTTTCCAAGAACCTCCGCTTCGGAACACCTTCAATATCCCAGGAAAGAGAAAAATGGATAAGGAAATGGTGGGACTTGGCACAATGGAATATCACTCAGCCATGAAATCAATGTCATAAGGCTAGTTAGCAGCATTATGAGTGGATTTAGGTACGATGATTCTAAGTGAAATAAGTCACACAGAAAAAGACACTTATCCTAATATATCACTTATAGAGGGAATGTCAAAATCGCTACACTTGAACTGAATTACAAAACAGAACAGAGTCACACCTGTAGAAGACACACTATGGCTGCTTAACGGGAAAGGTGAGGTGGGGTGATGCATAAAACAAGGGTTTGAAATTAGCTCAGAGACTGCTCCATAAGCCAAATATGTAATAGACAAGGCCTACTAACTGCTCAGTGAACTGGACTCAACACCCCCTAGTCACCGCACAAGAATAATTCTGACTAGTACGAATCTGAAAACCTATGTATCGATATCTCTCTGCAAGTGAATCAAGAGGGTGTAAAGCGGCATCAACACAGCAGGGAAAAGCAGCCAAGCCCGATTCTAAACATAAATTTCTTTTAAAAACCCACAAAACAAAGACAGTGAAAGAGAGAGAAATTCTTACAAAATCCGTTCAGGGTCTATGATGCAACCTGGATTGACCATATCTAGACCCACAGCTGGATGAGACATAAGGCTGGACACTCTTGGGGCTGAGAGGATTGGTGAGGTTGGGTGAGCAAACGCAGATACATTAAAGTAACACTGCGGGGAACACACCCCATGGGTCTCAAATCTCCAGGTACAAGGGAATCTTCCTACATCAAAACATGCATCCGAAAGCCAGAAGATGGTATGCCGTGAGATCGGGAAAGGTTTCCAAAACGCACCTCATTTCTCCTCTCCTTGTGCTCGGGTTCACCATTCCAGCCACTTGACTAACCATCTCCCTACTTGGAGAATCAGCACCTTTAACCTACTGTTTCGTCCAGGTTGCAATTTGTCCTGAGGATGAACGGGAAGACGGGGAACCAACGAAAGACTAGCCCTAGGTGTTGGGACAGGCACAGGTCACACCATTTTCCCATCAGGAAGAAGAATGAACCACAGGCTCAGCCTGCCCCCCAGAACCAATATAGGGCCTGAAGCAATCCCGCGCTTTTGCGGCCAGCTCCCAAAAAAGCGAGGAGACAAATGGAGCTCAGGGGCACTGCAATTCACAAACGTGCAGAGTTATAAATGAGAACTCTCGTCCACAAATATATTGAGGGAAGGCAACGAAGAGGATTTGAAAGCAAGGCAGATTTGCAGGAAACAGATTTCAGGAGGTAGATTCGACTCGCTTTTAAAGCACATGAAAAGCGGCAAAACGTTGACAATGATGCCCTTGGCCAAAAAGGGCGTATGCGTTTTTTCCTGAATATGTTCAGGAAAAAACGCATACGCCCTTTTTGGCCAACCAAGCAAGCCGGAAGGGCAAATCAGCGCTACAAAGAAGTCTCGCTTGCCCTCTGTCAAAAGGGCCATGCTGAACAAACAGTAAAAACCAGAAAAGCAGTAGAGGCCATGGAGACATGGGAGCCTTGCAACGCTGATGGGTGGGATATAAATTGCCAACAGGAACTCTGGAGAAGAGTACGGTGTGTCCTGAAACAAGTAATAAACACAGCGTAGAGAGCATAGGGCACTTCCACTCATGGGCGTATAAATTGGGAAAACTAAAAATCAACAAGACACAGGCACCCTAAAGTTTACGGCTGCTCTGTTTCCAAGAACCTCCGCTTCGGAACACCTTCAATATCCCAGGAAAGAGAAAAATGGATAAAGAAATGGTGGGACTTGGCACAATGGAATATCACTCAGCCATGAAATCAATGTCATAAGGCTAGTTAGCAGCATTATGAGTGGATGTAGGTATGATGATTCTAAGTGAAATAAGTCACACAGAAAAAGACACTTATCCTAATATATCGCTTATAGAGGGAACGTCAAAATGGCTACACTTGAACTGAATTACAAACCAGAACAGAGTCACACCTGTAGAAGACACACTATGGCTGCTTAACGGGAAAGGTGAGGTGGGGTGATGCATAAAACAAGGGTTTGAAATTAGCTCAGAGACCGCTCCATAAGCCAAATATGTAATAGACAAGGCCTACTCCCTGCTCAGTGAACTGGACTCAACACCCCCTAGTCACCGCACAAGAATATATCTGACTAGTATGAATCTGAAAACCTATGTATCGATATCTCTCTGCAAGTGAATCAAGAGGGTGTAAAGCGGCATCAACACAGCAGGGAAAAGCAGCCAAACCCCATTCTAAACATACATTACTTTAAAAAACCCACAAAGCAAAGACAGTGAAAGAGAGAGAAATTCTTACAAAATCCGTTCAGGGACTATGATGCAACCTGGATTGACCATATCTAGACCCACAGCTGGATGAGACATAAGGCTGGACACTCTTGGGGCTGAGAGGATTGGTGAGGTTGGGTGAGCAAACGCAGATACTTTAAAGTAACACTGCGGGGAACACACCCCATGGGTCTCAAATCTCCAGGTACAAGGGAATCTTCCTACATCAAAACATGCATGGGAAAGCCAGAAGATGGTATGCCGTGAGATCGGGAAAGGGTTCTAAAACGCACCTCATTTCTCCTCTCCTTGTGCTCGGGTTTGCCATTCCAGCCGCTTGACTAACCATCTCCCTACTTGGAGAATCGGCACCTTTAACCTACTGTTTCGTCCAAGTTGCAATTTGTCCTGAGGATGAACGGGAAGACGGGGAACGAACGAAAGACTAGCCCTAGGTGTTGGGACAGGCACAGGTCACTCCATTTTCCCATCAGGAAGAAGAATGAACCACAGGCTCAGCCTGCCCCCCAGAACCAAAATAGGGCCTGAAGCAATCCTGCGCTTTTGCGGCCAGCTCCCAAAAAAGCGAGGAGACAAATGGAGCTCAGGGGCACTGCAAGTTCACAAACGTGCAGAGTTATAAATGAGAACTCTCGTCCACAAATATATTGAGGGAAGGCAACGAAGAGGATTTGAAAGCAAGGCAGATTTGCAGGAAACAGATTTCAGGAGGTAGATACGACTCGCCTTTAAAGCACATGAAAAGCGGCAAAACGTTGACAATGATGCCATTGGCCAAAAAGAGCGTATGCGTTTTTTCCTGAATATATTCAGGAAAAAACGCATACGCTCTTTTTGGCCAACCAAGCAAGCCGGAAGGGCAAATCAGCGCTACAAAGAAGTCTCGCTTGCCCTCGGTCAAAAGGGCCATGCTGAACAAAGTGTAAAAACCAGAAAAGCAGGACAGGCCATGGAGACATGGGAGCCTTGCTACGCTGATGGGCGGGATGTAAATTGCCAACAGGCACTCTGGAGAAGAGTACGGTGTGTCCTGAAACAAGTAATAAACACAGCGTAGAGAGCATAGGGCACTTCCACTCAAGGGCGTATAAATTGGGAAAACTAAAAATCAACAAGACACAGGCACCCTAAAGTTTACGGCTGCTCTGTTTCCAAGAACCTCCACTTCGGTACACCTTCAATATCCCAGGAAAGAGAAAAATGGATAAAGAAATGGTGGTACTTGGCACAATGGAATATCACTCAGCCATGAAATCAATGTCATAAGGCTAGTTAGCAGCATGATGAGTGGATTTAGATACGATGATTCTAAGTGAAATAAGTCACACAGAAAAAGACACTTATCCTAAGATATCGCTTATAGAGGGAATGTCAAAATCGCTACACTTGAACTGAATTACAAAACAGAACAGAGTCACACCTTTAGAAGACACACTATGGCTGCTTAACGGGAAAGGTGAGGTGGGGAGATGCATAAAACAAGGGTTTGAAATTAGCTCAGAGACCGCTCCATAAGCCAAATATGTAATAGACAAGGCCTACTCCCTGCTCAGTGAACTGGACTCAACACACCCTAGTCACCACACAAGAATATATCTGACTAGTAAGAATCTGAAAACCTATGTATCAATATCTCTCTGCAAGTGAATCAAGAGGGTGTAAAGCGGCATCAACACAGCAGGGAAAAGCAGCCAAGCCCGATTCTAAACATAAATTACTTTAAAAAACCCACAAAACAAAGACAGTGAAAGAGAGAGAAATTCTTACAAAATCCGTTCAGGGTCTCTGATGCAACCTGGATTGACCATATCTAGACCCACAGCTGGATGAGACATAAGGCTGGACACTCTTGGGGCTGAGAGGATTGGTGAGGTTGGGTGAGCAAACGCAGATACTTTAAAGTAACACTGCGGGGAACACACCCCATGGGTCTCAAATCTCCAGGTACAAGGGCATCTTCCTACATCAAAACATGCATGGGAAACGCAGAAGATGGTATGCCATGAGATCGGGAAAGGTTTCTACAACGCACCTCATTTCTCCTCTCCTTGTGCTCGGGTTCGCCATTCCAGCCGCTTGACTAACCATCTCCCTACTTGGAGAATCAGCACCTTTAACCTCCTGATTATACAGGTTGCAATTTGTCCTGAGGATGAACGGGAAGACGCGGAACCAACGAGAGATGAGCCCTAGGTGTTGGGACAGGCATAGGTCACTCCATTTTCCCATCAGGAAGAAAAATGAACCACAGGCTCAGCCTGCCCCCCAGAACCAAAATAGGGCCTGAAGCAATCCTGCGCTTTTGCGGCCAGCTCCCAAAAAAGCGAGGAGACAATGGAGCTCAGGGGCACTGCAATTCACAAACGTGCAGAGTTATAAATGAGAACTCTCGTCCACAAATATATTGAGGGAAGGCAACGAAGAGGATTTGAAAGCAAGGCAGATTTGCAGGAAACAGATTTCAGGAGGTAGATTCGACTCGCCTTTAAAGCACATGAAAAGCGGCAAAACGTTGACAATGATGCCCTTGGCCAAAAAGGGCGTATGCGTTTTTTCCTGAATATATTCAGGAAAAAACGCATACGCCCTTTTTGGCCAACCAAGCAAGCCGGAAGGGCAAATCAGCGCTACAAAGAAGTCTCGCTTGCCCTCGGTCAAAAGGGCCATGCTGAACAAACAGTAAAAACCAGAAAAGCAGGACAGGCCATGGAGACATGGGAGCCTTGCTACGCTGATGGGCGGGATATAAATTGACAACAGGCACTCTGGAGAAGAGTACGGTGTGTCCTGAAACAAGTAATAAACACAGCGTAGAGAGCATAGGGCACTTCCACTCATGGGCGTATAAATTGGGAAAACTAAAAATCAACAAGACACAGGCACCCTAAAGTTTACGGCTGCTCTGTTTCCAAGAACCTCCACTTCGGTACACCTTCAATATCCCAGGAAAGAGAAAAATGGATAAAGAAATGGTGGTACTTGGCACAATGGAATATCACTCAGCCATGAAATCAATGTCATAAGGCTAGTTAGCAGCATGATGAGTGGATTTAGATACGATGATTCTAAGTGAAATAAGTCACACAGAAAAAGACACTTATCCTAAGATATCGCTTATAGAGGGAATGTCAAAATCGCTACACTTGAACTGAATTACAAAACAGAACAGAGTCACACCTTTAGAAGACACACTATGGCTGCTTAACGGGAAAGGTGAGGTGGGGTGATGCATAAAACAAGGGTTTGAAATTAGCTCAGACACCGCTCCATAAGCCAAATATGTAATAGACAAGGCCTACTCCCTGCTCAGTGAACTGGACTCAACACCCCCTAGTCACCGCACAAGAATATATCTGACTAGTATGAATCTGAAAACCTATGTATCGATATCTCTCTGCAAGTGAATCAAGAGGGTGTAAAGCGGCATAAACACAGCAGGGAAAAGCAGCCAAACCCCATTCTAAACATACATTACTTTAAAAAACCCACAAAGCAAAGACAGTGAAAGAGAGAGAAATTCTTACAAAATCCGTTTAGGGTCTCTGATGCAACCTGGATTGACCATATCTAGACCCACAGCTGGATGAGACATAAGGCTGGACACTCTTGGGGCTGAGAGGATTGGTGAGGTTGGGTGAGCAAATGCAGATACTTTAAAGTAATACCGCGGGGTACCCACCCCATGGGTCTCAAATCTCAAGGTACAAGGGAATCTTCCTACATCAAAACATGCATGGGAAACCCAGAAGATGGTATGCCGTGAGGTCGGGAAAGGTTTCTAAAACGCACCTCATTTTTCTTCACCTTGTGCTCGGATTCGCCATTCCAGCCGCTTGACTAACCATCTCCCTACTTGGAGAATCAGCACCTTTAACCTACTGTTTCGTCCAGGTTGCAATTTGTCCTGAGGATGAACGGGAAGACGGGGAACCAACGAAAGTCTAGCCCTAGGTGTTGGGACAGGCACAGGTCACTCCATTTTCCCATCAGGAAGAAGAATGAACCACAGGCTCAGCCTGCCCCCCAGAACCAAAATAGGGCCTGAAGCAATCCTGCGCTTTTGCGGCCAGCTCCCAAAAAAGCGAGGAGACAAATGGAGCTCAGGGGCACTGCAATTCACAAACGTGCAGAGTTATAAATGAGAACTCTCGTCCACAAATATATTGAGGGAAGGCAACGAAGAGGATTTGAAAGCAAGGCAGATTTGCAGGAAACAGATTTCAGGAGGTAGATTCGACTCGCCTTTAAAGCACATGAAAAGCGGCAAAACGTTGACAATGATGCCCTTGGCCAAAAAGGGCGTATGCGTTTTTTCCTGAATATATTCAGGAAAAAACGCATACGCCCTTTTTGGCCAACCAAGCAAGCCGGAAGGGCAAATCAGCACTACAAAGAAGTCTCGCTTGCCCTCGGTCAAAAGGGCCATGCTGAACAAAGTGTAAAAACCAGAAAAGCAGGACAGGCCATGGAGACATGGGAGCCTTGCTACGCTGATGGGCGGGATGTAAATTGCCAACAGGCACTCTGGAGAAGAGTACGGTGTGTCCTGAAACAAGTAATAAACACAGCGTAGAGAGCATAGGGCACTTCCACTCAAGGGCGTATAAATTGGGAAAACTAAAAATCAACAAGACACAGGCACCCTAAAGTTTACGGCTGCTCTGTTTCCAAGAACCTCCACTTCGGTACACTTTCAATATCCCAGGAAAGAGAAGAATGGATAAAGAAATGGTGGTACTTGGCACAATGGAATATCACTCAGCCATGAAATCAATGTCATAAGGCTAGTTAGCAGCATGATGAGTGGATTTAGATACGATGATTCTAAGTGAAATAAGTCACACAGAAAAAGACACTTATCCTAAGATATCGCTTATAGAGGGAATGTCAAAATCGCTACACTTGAACTGAATTACAAAACAGAACAGAGTCACACCTTTAGAAGACACACTATGGCTGCTTAACGGGAAAGGTGAGGTGGGGTGATGCATAAAACAAGGGTTTGAAATTAGCTCAGACACCGCTCCATAAGCCAAATATGTAATAGACAAGGCCTACTCCCTGCTCAGTGAACTGGACTCAACACACCCTAGTCACCACACAAGAATATATCTGTCTAGTAAGAATCTGAAAACCTATGTATCGATATCTCTCTGCAAGTGAATCAAGAGGGTGTAAAGCGGCATAAACACAGCAGGGAAAAGCAGCCAAACCCCATTCTAAACATACATTACTTTAAAAAACCCACAAAGCAAAGACAGTGAAAGAGAGAGAAATTCTTACAAAATCCGTTTAGGGTCTCTGATGCAACCTGGATTGACCATATCTAGACCCACAGCTGGATGAGACATAAGGCTGGACACTCTTGGGGCTGAGAGGATTGGTGAGGTTGGGTGAGCAAATGCAGATAGTTTAAAGTAATACCGCGGGGTACCCACCCCATGGGTCTCAAATCTCAAGGTACAAGGGAATCTTCCTACATCAAAACATGCATGGGAAACCCAGAAGATGGTATGCCGTGAGATCGGGAAAGGTTTCTAAAACGCACCTCATTTCTCCTCTCCTTGTGCTCGGGTTCGCCATTCCAGCCGCTTGACTAACCATCTCTCTACTTGGAGAATCAGCACCTTTAACCTACTGTTTCGTCCAGGTTGCAATTTGTCCTGAGGATGAACGGGAAGACGGGGAACCAACGAAAGACTAGCCCTAGGTGTTGGGACAGGCACAGGTCACTCCATTTTCCCATCAGGAAGAAGAATGAACCACAGGCTCAGCCTGCCCCCCAGAACCAAAATAGGGCTTGAAGCAATCCTGCGCTTTTGCGGCCAGCTCCCAAGAAAGCGAGGAGACAAATGGAGCTCAGGGGCACTGCAATTCACAAACGTGCAGAGTTATAAATGAGAACTCTCGTCCACAAATATATTGAGGGAAGGCAACGAAGAGGATATGAAAGCAAGGCAGATTTGCAGGAAACAGATTTCAGGAGGTAGATTCGACTCGCCTTTAAAGCACATGAAAGCGGCAAAACGTTGACAATGATGCCCTTGGCCAAAAAGGGCGCATGCGTTTTTTCCTGAATATATTCAGGAAAAAACGCATACGCCCTTTTTGGCCAACCAAGCAAGCCGGAAGGGCAAATCAGCGCTACAAAGAAGTCTCGCTTGCCCTCGGTCAAAAGGGCCATGCTGAACAAAGTGTAAAAACCAGAAAAGCAGTACAGGCCATGGAGACATGGGAGCCTTGCTACGCTGATGGGCGGGATGTAAATTGCCAACAGGCACTCTGGAGAAGAGTACGGTGTGTCCTGAAACAAGTAATAAACACAGCGTAGAGAGCATAGGGCACTTCCACTCAAGGGCGTATAAATTGGGAAAAGTAAAAATCAACAAGACACAGGCACCCTAAAGTTTACGGCTGCTCTGTTTCCAAGAACCTCCGCTTCGGTACACCTTCAATATCCCAGGAAAGAGAAAAATGGATAAAGAAATGGTGGTACTTGGCACAATGGAATATAACTCAGCCATGAAATCAATGTCATAAGGCTAGTTAGCAGCATGATGAGTGGATTTAGATACGATGATTCTAAGTGAAATAAGTCACACAGAAAAAGACACTTATCCTAAGATATCGCTTACAGAGGGAATGTCAAAATCGCTACACTTGAACTGAATTACAAAACAGAACAGAGTCACACCTTTAGAAGACACACTATGGCTGCTTAACGGGAAAGGTGAGGTGGGGTGATGCATAAAACAAGGGTTTGAAATTAGCTCAGAGACCGTTCCATAAGCCAAATATGTAATAGACAAGGCCTACTCCCTGCTCAGTGAACTGGACTCAACACACCCTAGACACCACACAAGAATATATCTGAGTAGTAAGAATCTGAAAACCTATGTATCGATATCTCTCTGCAAGTGAATCAAGAGGGTGTAAAGCGGCATCAACACAGCAGGGAAAAGCAGCCAAGCCCGATTCTAAACCTAAATTACTTTAAAAAACCCACAAAACAAAGACAGTGAAAGAGAGAGAAATTCTTACAAAATCCGTTCAGGGTCTATGATGCAACCTGGATTGACCATATCTAGACCCACAGCTGGATGAGACATAAGGCTGGACACTCTTGGGGCTGAGAGCATTGGTGAGGTTGGGTGAGCAAACGCAGATACTTTAAAGTAACACTGCGGGGAACACACCCCGTGGGTCTCAAATCTCCAGGTACAAGGGAATCTTCCTACATCAAAACATGCATGGGAAAGCCAGAAGATGGTATGCCGTGAGATCGGGAAAGGTTTCTAAAACGCACCTCATTTCTCCTCTCCTTGTGCTCGGGTTCGCCATTCCAGCCGCTTGACTAACCATCTCCCTACTCGGAGAATCAGCACCTTTAACCTACTGTTTCGTCCAGGTTGCAATTTGTCCTGAGGATGAACGGGAAGACGGAGAACCAACGAAAGACTAGCCCTAGGTCTTGGGACAGGCAGAGGTCACTCCATTTTCCCATCAGGAAGAAGAATGAACCACAGGCTCAGCCTGCCCCCCAGAACCAAAATAGGGCCTGAAGCAATCCTGCGCTTTTGCGGCCAGCTCCCAAAAAAGCGAGGAGACAAATGGAGCTCAGGGGCACTGCAATTCACAAACGTGCAGAGTTATAAATGAGAACTCTCGTCCACAAATATATTGAGGGAAGGCAACGAAGAGGATTTGAAAGCAAGGCAGATTTGCAGGAAACAGATTTCAGGAGGTAGATTCGACTCGCCTTTAAAGCACATGAAAAGCGGCAAAACGTTGACAATGATGCCCTTGGCCAAAAAGGGCGTATGCGTTTTTTCCTGAATATATTCAGGAAAAAACGCATACGCCCTTTTTGGCCAACCAAGCAAGCCGGAAGGGCAAATCAGCGCTACAAAGAAGTCTCGCTTGCCCTCGGTCAAAAGGGCCATGCTGAACAAAGTGTAAAAACCAGAAAAGCAGGACAGGCCATGGAGACATGGGAGCCTTGCTACGCTGATGGGCGGGATGTAAATTGCCAACAGGCACTCTGGAGAAGAGTACGGTGTGTCCTGAAACAACTAATAAACACAGCGTAGAGAGCATAGGGCACTTCCACTCAAGGGCATATAAATTGGGAAAACTAAAAATCAACAAGACACAGGCACCCTAAAGTTTACGGCTGCTCTGTTTCCAAGAACCTCCGCTTCGGTACACCTTCAATATCCCAGGAAAGAGAAAAATGGATAAAGAAATGGTGGTACTTGGCACAATGGAATATCACTCAGCCATGAAATCAATGTCATAAGGCTAGTTAGCAGCATGATGTGTGGATTTAGATACGATGATTCTAAGTGAAATAAGTCACACAGAAAAAGACACTTATCCTAAGATATCGCTTATAGAGGGAATGTCAAAATCGCTACACTTGAACTGAATTACAAAACAGAACAGAGTCACACCTTTAGAAGACACACTATGGCTGCTTAACGGGAAAGGTGAGGTGGGGTGATGCATAAAACAAGGGTTTGAAATTAGCTCAGAGACCGCTCCATAAGCCAAATATGTAATAGACAAGGCCTACTCCCTGCTCAGTGAACTGGACTCAACACACCCTAGTCACCACACAAGAATATATCTGACTAGTAAGAATCTGAAAACCTATGTATCGATATCTCTCTGCAAGTGAATCAAGAGGGTGTAAAGCGGCATAAACACAGCAGGGAAAAGCAGCCAAACCCCATTCTAAACATACATTACTTTAAAAAACCCACAAAGCAAAGACAGTGAAAGAGAGAGAAATTCTTACAAAATCCGTTTAGGGTCTCTGATGCAACCTGGATTGACCATATCTAGACCCACAGCTGGATGAGACATAAGGCTGGACACTCTTGGGGCTGAGAGGATTGGTGAGGTTGGGTGAGCAAATGCAGATACTTTAAAGTAATACCGCGGGGTACCCACCCCATGGATCTCAAATCTCAAGGTACAAGGGAATCTTCCTACATCAAAACATGCATGGGAAACCCAGAAGATGGTATGCCGTGAGATCGGGAAAGGTTTCTAAAACGCACCTCATTTTTCTTCACCTTGTGCTCGGATTCGCCATTCCAGCCGCTTGACTAACCATCTCCCTACTTGGAGAATCAGCACCTTTAACCTACTGTTTCGTCCAGGTTGCAATTTGTCCTGAGGATGAACGGGAAGACGGAGAACCAACGAAAGACTAGCCCTAGGTGTTGGGACAGGCACAGGTCACTCCATTTTCCCATCAGGAAGAAGAATGAACCAGAGGCTCAGCCTGCCCCCCAGAACCAAAATAGGGCCTGAAGAATTCCTGCGCTTTTGCGGCCAGCTCCCAAAAAAGCGAGGATACAAATGGAGCTCAGGGGCACTGCAATTCACAAACGTGCAGAGTTATAAATGAGAACTCTCGTCCACAAATATATTGAGGGAAGGCAACGAAGAGGATTTGAAAGCAAGGCAGATTTGCAGGAAACAGATTTCAGGAGGTAGATTCGACTCGCCTTTAAAGCACATGAAAAGCGGCAAAACGTTGACAATGATGCCCTTGGCCAAAAAGGGCGTATGCGTTTTTTCCTGAATATATTCAGGAAAAAACGCATACGCCCTTTTTGGCCAACCAAGCAAGCCGGAAGGGCAAATCAGCGCTACAAAGAAGTCTCGCTTGCCCTCGGTCAAAAGGGCCATGCTGAACAAAGTGTAAAAACCAGAAAAGCAGGACAGGCCATGGAGACATGGGAGCCTTGCTACGCTGATGGGCGGGATGTAAATTGCCAACAGGCAGTCTGGAGAAGAGTATGGTGTGTCCTGAAACAAGTAATAAACACAGCGTAGAGAGCATAGGGCACTTCCACTGAAGGGCGTATAAATTGGGAAAACTAAAAATCAACAAGACACAGGCACCCTAAAGTTTACGGCTGCTCTGTTTCCAAGAACCTCCGCTTCGGTACACCTTCAATATCCCAGGAAAGAGAAAAATGGATAAAGAAATGGTGGTACTTGGCACAATGGAATATCTCTCAGCCATGAAATCAATGTCATAAGGCTAGTTAGCAGCATGATGAGTGGATTTAGGTACGATGATTCTAAGTGAAATAAGTCACACATAAAAAGACACTTATCCTAATATATCGCTTATAGAGGGAATGTCAAAATCGCTACACTTGAACTGAATTACAAAACAGAACAGAGTCACACCTTTAGAAGACACACTATGGCTGCTTAACGGGAAAGGTGAGGTGGGGTGATGCATAAAACAAGGGTTTGAAATTAGCTCAGACACCGCTCCATAAGCCAAATATGTAATAGACAAGGCCTACTCCCTGCTCAGTGAACTGGACTCAACACACCCTAGTCACCACACAAGAATATATCTGACTAGTAAGAATCTGAAAACCTATGTATCGATATCTCTCTGCAAGTGAATCAAGAGGGTGTAAAGCGGCATCAACACAGCAGGGAAAAGCAGCCAAGCCCGATTCTAAACCTAAATTACTTTAAAAAACCCACAAAACAAAGACAGTGAAAGAGAGAGAAATTCTTACAAAATCCGTTCAGGGTCTATGATGCAACCTGGATTGACCATATCTAGACCCACAGCTGGATGAGACATAAGGCTGGACACTCTTGGGGCTGAGAGCATTGGTGAGGTTGGGTGAGCAAACGCAGATACTTTAAAGTAACACTGCGGGGAACACACCCCGTGGGTCTCAAATCTCCAGGTACAAGGGAATCTTCCTACATCAAAACATGCATGGGAAAGCCAGAAGATGGTATGCCGTGAGATCGGGAAAGGGTTCTAAAACGCACCTCATTTCTCCTCTCCTTGTGCTCGGGTTCGCCATTCCAGCCGCTTGACTAACCATCTCCCTACTCGGAGAATCAGCACCTTTAACCTACTGTTTCGTCCAGGTTGCAATTTGTCCTGAGGATGAACGGGAAGACGGAGAACCAACGAAAGACTAGCCCTAGGTCTTGGGACAGGCAGAGGTCACTCCATTTTCCCATCAGGAAGAAGAATGAACCACAGGCTCAGCCTGCCCCCCAGAACCAAAATAGGGCCTGAAGCAATCCTGCGCTTTTGCGGCCAGCTCCCAAAAAAGCGAGGAGACAAATGGAGCTCAGGGGCACTGCAATTCACAAACGTGCAGAGTTATAAATGAGAACTCTCGTCCACAAATATATTGAGGGAAGGCAACGAAGAGGATTTGAAAGCAAGGCAGATTTGCAGGAAACAGATTTCAGGAGGTAGATTCGACTCGCCTTTAAAGCACATGAAAAGCGGCAAAACGTTGACAATGATGCCCTTGGCCAAAAAGGGCGTATGCGTTTTTTCCTGAATATATTCAGGAAAAAACGCATACGCCCTTTTTGGCCAACCAAGCAAGCCGGAAGGGCAAATCAGCGCTACAAAGAAGTCTCGCTTGCCCTCGGTCAAAAGGGCCATGCTGAACAAAGTGTAAAAACCAGAAAAGCAGTACAGGCCATGGAGACATGGGAGCCTTGCTACGCTGATGGGCGGGATGTAAATTGCCAACAGGCACTCTGGAGAAGAGTACGGTGTGTCCTGAAACAACTAATAAACACAGCGTAGAGAGCATAGGGCACTTCCACTCAAGGGCATATAAATTGGGAAAACTAAAAATCAACAAGACACAGGCACCCTAAAGTTTACGGCTGCTCTGTTTCCAAGAACCTCCGCTTCGGTACACCTTCAATATCCCAGGAAAGAGAAAAATGGATAAAGAAATGGTGGTACTTGGCACAATGGAATATCACTCAGCCATGAAATCAATGTCATAAGGCTAGTTAGCAGCATGATGTGTGGATTTAGATACGATGATTCTAAGTGAAATAAGTCACACAGAAAAAGACACTTATCCTAAGATATCGCTTATAGAGGGAATGTCAAAATCGCTACACTTGAACTGAATTACAAAACAGAACAGAGTCACACCTTTAGAAGACACACTATGGCTGCTTAACGGGAAAGGTGAGGTGGGGTGATGCATAAAACAAGGGTTTGAAATTAGCTCAGAGACCGCTCCATAAGCCAAATATGTAATAGACAAGGCCTACTCCCTGCTCAGTGAACTGGACTCAACACACCCTAGTCACCACACAAGAATATATCTGACTAGTAAGAATCTGAAAACCTATGTATCGATATCTCTCTGCAAGTGAATCAAGAGGGTGTAAAGCGGCATAAACACAGCAGGGAAAAGCAGCCAAACCCCATTCTAAACATACATTACTTTAAAAAACCCACAAAGCAAAGACAGTGAAAGAGAGAGAAATTCTTACAAAATCCGTTTAGGGTCTCTGATGCAACCTGGATTGACCATATCTAGACCCACAGCTGGATGAGACATAAGGCTGGACACTCTTGGGGCTGAGAGGATTGGTGAGGTTGGGTGAGCAAATGCAGATACTTTAAAGTAATACCGCGGGGTACCCACCCCATGGATCTCAAATCTCAAGGTACAAGGGAATCTTCCTACATCAAAACATGCATGGGAAACCCAGAAGATGGTATGCCGTGAGATCGGGAAAGGTTTCTAAAACGCACCTCATTTTTCTTCACCTTGTGCTCGGATTCGCCATTCCAGCCGCTTGACTAACCATCTCCCTACTTGGAGAATCAGCACCTTTAACCTACTGTTTCGTCCAGGTTGCAATTTGTCCTGAGGATGAACGGGAAGACGGGGAACCAACGAAAGACTAGCCCTAGGTGTTGGGACAGGCACAGGTCACTCCATTTTCCCATCAGGAAGAAGAATGAACCAGAGGCTCAGCCTGCCCCCCAGAACCAAAATAGGGCCTGAAGAATTCCTGCGCTTTTGCGGCCAGCTCCCAAAAAAGCGAGGAGACAAATGGAGCTCAGGGGCACTGCAATTCACAAACGTGCAGAGTTATAAATGAGAACTCTCATCCACAAATATATTGAGGGAAGGCAACGAAGAGGATTTGAAAGCAAGGCAGATTTGCAGGAAACAGATTTCAGGAGGTAGATTCGACTCGCCTTTAAAGCACATGAAAAGCGGCAAAACGTTGACAATGATGCCCTTGGCCAAAACGGGCGTATGCGTTATTTCCTGAATATATTCAGGAAAAAACGCATACGCCCTTTTTGGCCAACCAAGCAAGCTGGAAGGGCAAATCAGCACTACAAAGAAGTCTCGCTTGCCCTCGTTCAAAAGGGCCATGCTGAACAAAGTGTAAAAACCAGAAAAGCAGGACAGGCCATGGAGACATGGGAGCCTTGCTATGCTGATGGGCGGGACGTAAATTGCCAACAGGCCCTCTGGAGAAGAGTACGGTGTGTCCTGAAACAAGTAATAAACACAGCGTAGAGAGCATAGGGCACTTCCACTCAAGGGCGTATAAATTGGGAAAACTAAAAATCAACAAGACACAGGCACCCCAAACTTTACGGCTGCTCTGTTGCCAAGAACCTCCCCTTCGGTACACCTTCAATATCCCAGGAAAGAGAAAAATGGATAAAGAAATGGTGGTACTTGGCACAATGGAATATCTCTCAGCCATGAAATCAATGTCATAAGGCTAGTTAGCAGCATGATGAGTGGATTTAGGTACGATGATTCTAAGTGAAATAAGTCACACAGAAAAAGACACTTATCCTAATATATCGCTTATAGAGGGAATGTCAAAATCGCTACACTTGAACTGAATTACAAAACAGAACAGAGTCACACCTTTAGAAGACACACTATGTCTGCTTAACGGGAAAGGTGAGGTGGGGTGATGCATAAAACAAGGGTTTGAAATTAGCTCAGAGACCGCTCCATAAGCCAAATATGTAATAGACAAGGCCTACTCCCTGCTCAGTGAACTGGACTCAACACACCCTAGTCACCACACAAGAATATATCTGACTAGTAAGAATCTGAAAACCTATGTATCGATATCTCTCTGCAAGTGAATCAAGAGGGTGTAAAGCGGCATAAACACAGCAGGGAAAAGCAGCCAAGCCCGATTCTAAACATAAATTACTTTAAAAAACCCACAAAACAAAGACAGTGAAAGAGAGAGAAATTCTTACAAAATCCGTTCAGGGTCTATGATGCAACCTGGATTGACCATATCTAGACCCACAGCTGGATGAGACATAAGGCTGGACACTCTTGGGGCTGAGAGGATTGGTGAGGTTGGGTGAGCAAACGCAGATACTTTAAAGTAACACTGCGGGGAACACACCACGTGGGTCTCAAATCTCCAGGTACAAGGGAATCTTCCTACATCAAAACATGCATGGGTAAGCCAGAAGATGGTATGCCGTGAGATCGGGAAAGGTTTCTAAAACGCACCTCATTTCTCCTCTCCTTGTGCTCGGGTTCGCCATTCCAGCCGCTTGACTAACCATCTCCCTACTCGGAGAATCAGCACCTTTAACCTCCTGTTTCGTCCAGGTTGCAATTTGTCCTGAGGATGAACGGGAAGACGGAGAACCAACGAAAGACTAGCCCTAGGTGTTGGGACAGGCAGAGGTCACTCCATTTTCCCATCAGGAAGAAGAATGAACCACAGGCTCAGCCTGCCCCCCAGAACCAAAATAGGGCCTGAAGCAATCCTGCGCTTTTGCGGCCAGCTCCCAAAAAAGCGAGGAGACAAATGGAGCTCAGGGGCACTGCAATTCACAAACGTGCAGAGTTATAAATGAGAACTCTCGTCCACAAATATATTGATTGAAGGCAACGAAGAGGATTTGAAAGCAAGGCAGATTTGCAGGAAACAGATTTCAGGAGGTAGATTCGACTCGCCTTTAAAGCACATGAAAAGCGGCAAAACGTTGACAATGATGCCCTTGGCCAAAAAGGGCGTATGCGTTTTTTCCTGAATATATTCAGGAAAAAACGCATACGCCCTTTTTGGCCAACCAAGCAAGCCGGAAGGGCAAATCAGCGCTACAAAGAAGTCTCGCTTGCCCTCGGTCAAAAGGGCCATGCTGAACAAAGTGTAAAAACCAGAAAAGCAGGACAGGCCATGGAGACATGGGAGCCTTGCTACGCTGATGGGCGGGATGTAAATTGCCAACAGGCACTCTGGAGAAGAGTACGGTGTGTCCTGAAACAAGTAATAAACACAGCTTAGAGAGCATAGGGCACTTCCACTCAAGGGCGTATAAATTGGGAAAACTAAAAATCAACAAGACACAGGCACCCTAAAGTTTACGGCTGCTCTGTTTCCAAGAACCTCCGCTTCGGTACACCTTCAATATCCCAGGAAAGAGAAAAATGGATAAAGAAATGGTGGTACTTGGCACAATGGAATATCACTCAGCCATGAAATCAATGTCATAAGGCTAGTTAGCAGCATGATGAGTGGATTTAGATACGATGATTCTAAGTGAAATAAATCACACAGAAAAAGACACTTATCCTAAGATATCGCTTATAGAGGGAATGTCAAAATCGCTACACTTGAACTGAATTACAAAACAGAACAGAGTCACACCTTTAGAAGACACACTATGGCTGCTTAACGGGAAAGGTGAGGTGGGGTGATGCATAAAACAAGGGTTTGAAATTAGCTCAGAGACCGCTCCATAAGCCAAATATGTAATAGACAAGGCCTACTCCCTGCTCAGTGAACTGGACTCAACACACCCTAGTCACCACACAAGAATATATCTGACTAGTAAGAATCTGAAAACCTATGTATCGATATCTCTCTGCAAGTGAATTAAGAGGGTGTAAAGCGGCATAAACACAGCAGGGAAAAGCAGCCAAGCCCGATTCTAAACATAAATTACTTTAAAAAACCCACAAAGCAAAGACAGTGAAAGAGAGAGAAATTCTTACAAAATCCGTTCAGGGTCTATGATGCAACCTGGATTGACCATATCTAGACCCACAGCTGGATGAGACATAAGGCTGGACACTCTTGGGGCTGAGAGGATTGGTGAGGTTGGGTGAGCAAACGCAGATACTTTAAAGTAACACTGCGGGGAACACACCCCATGGGTCTCAAATCTCCAGGTACAAGGGCATCTTCCTACATCAAAACATGCATGGGAAACCCAGAAGATGGTATGCCATGAGATCGGGAAAGGTTTCTAAAACGCACCTCATTTCTCCTCTCCTTGTGCTCGGGTTCGCCATTCCAGCCGCTTGACTAACCATCTCCCTACTTGGAGAATCAGCACCTTTAACCTCCTGATTGTACAGGTTGCAATTTGTCCTGAGGATGAACGGGAAGACGCGGAACCAACGAGAGACGAGCCCTAGGTGTTGGGACAGGCATAGGTCACTCCATTTTCCCATCAGGAAGAAGAATGAACCACAGGCTCAGCCTGCCCCCCAGAACCAAAATAGGGCCTGAAGCAATCCTGCGCTTTTGCGGCCAGCTCCCAAAAAAGCGAGGAGACAAATGGAGCTCAGGGGCACTGCAATTCACAAACGTGCAGAGTTATAAATGAGAACTCTCGTCCACAAATATATTGAGGGAAGGCAACGAAGAGGATTTGAAAGCAAGGCAGATTTGCAGGAAACAGATTTCAGGAGGTAGATTCGACTCGCCTTTAAAGCACATGAAAAGCGGCAAAACGTTGACAATGATGCCCTTGGCCAAAAAGGGCGTATGCGTTTTTTCCTGAATATATTCAGGAAAAAACGCATACGCCCTTTTTGGCCAACCAAGCAAGCCGGAAGGGCAAATCAGCGCTACAAAGAAGTCTCGCTTGCCCTCGGTCAAAAGGGCCATGCTGAACAAAGTGTAAAAACCAGAAAAGCAGGACAGGCCATGGAGACATGGGAGCCTTGCTACGCTGATGGGCGGGATGTAAATTGCCAACAGGCACTCTGGAGAAGAGTACGGTGTGTCCTGAAACAAGTAATAAACACAGCGTAGAGAGCATAGGGCACTTCCACTCATGGGCGTATAAATTGGGAAAAGTAAAAATCAACAAGACACAGGCACCCTAAAGTTTACGGCTGCTCTGTTTCCAAGAACCTCCGCTTCGGTACACCTTCAATATCCCAGGAAAGAGAAAAATGGATAAAGAAATGGTGGTACTTGGCACAATGGAATATCACTCAGCCATGAAATCAATGTCATAAGGCTAGTTAGCAGCATGATGTGTGGATTTAGGTACGATGATTCTAAGTGAAATAAGTCACACAGAAAAAGACACTTATCCTAAGATATCGCTTATAGAGGGAATGTCAAAATCGCTACACTTGAACTGAATTAGAAAACAGAACAGAGTCACACCTTTAGAAGACACACTATGGCTGCTTAACGGGAAAGGTGAGGTGGGGTGATGCATAAAACAAGGGTTTGAAATTAGCTCAGACACCGCTCCATAAGCCAAATATGTAATAGACAAGGCCTACTCCCTGCTCAGTGAACTGGACTCAACACCCCCTAGTCACCGCACAAGAATATATCTGACTAGTATGAATCTGAAAACCTATGTATCGATATCTCTCTGCAAGTGAATCAAGAGGGTGTAAAGCGGCATAAACACAGCAGGGAAAAGCAGCCAAACCCCATTCTAAACATACATTACTTTAAAAAACCCACAAAGCAAAGACAGTGAAAGAGAGAGAAATTCTTACAAAATCCGTTCAGGGTCTCTGATGCAACCTGGATTGACCATATCTAGACCCACAGCTGGATGAGACATAAGGCTGGACACTCTTGGGGCTGAGAGGATTGGTGAGGTTGGTTGAGCAAATGCAGATACTTTAAAGTAATACCGCGGGGTACCCACCCCATGGGTCTCAAATCTCCAGGTACAAGGGCATCTTCCTACATCAAAACATGCATGGGAAACCCAGAAGATGGTATGCCGTGAGATCGGGAAAGGTTTCTAAAACGCACCTCATTTCTCCTCTCCTTGTGCTCGGGTTCGCCATTCCAGCCGCTTGACTAACCATCTGCCTACTTGGAGAATCAGCACCTTTAACCTCCTGTTTCGTCCAGGTTGCAATTTGTCCTGAGGATGAACGGGAAGACGGGGAACCAACGAAAGACTAGCCCTAGGTGTTGGGACAGGCAGAGGTCACTCCATTTTCCCATCAGGAAGAAGAATGAACCACAGGCTCAGCCTGCCCCCCAGAACCAAAATAGGGCCTGAAGCAATCCTGCGCTTTTGCGGCCAGCTCCCAAAAAAGCGAGGAGACAAATGGAGCTCAGGGGCACTGCAATTCACAAACGTGCAGAGTTATAAATGAGAACTCTCGTCCACAAATATATTGAGGGAAGGCAACGAAGAGGATTTGAAAGCAAGGCAGATTTGCAGGAAACAGATTTCAGGAGGTAGATTCGACTCGCCTTTAAAGCACATGAAAAGCGGCAAAAGGTTGACAATGATGCCCTTGGCCAAAAAGGGCGTATGCGTTTTTTCCTGAATATATTCAGGAAAAAACGCATACGCCCTTTTTGGCCAACCAAGCAAGCCGGAAGGGCAAATCAGCGCTACAAAGAAGTCTCGCTTGCCCTCGGTCAAAAGGGCCATGCTGAACAAAGTGTAAAAACCAGAAAAGCAGGACAGGCCATGGAGACATGGGAGCCTTGCTACGCTGATGGGCGGGATGTAAATTGCCAACAGGCACTCTGGAGAAGAGTACGGTGTGTCCTGCAACACGTAATAAACACAGCATAGAGAGCATAGGGCACTTCCACTCAAGGGCGTATAAATTGGGAAAACTAAAAATCAACAAGACACAGGCACCCTAAAGTTTACGGCTGCTCTGTTTCCAAGAACCTCCACTTCGGTACACCTTCAATATCCAAGGAAAGAGAAAAATGGATAAAGAAATGGTGGTACTTGGCACAATGGAATATCACTCAACCATGAAATCAATGTCATAAGGCTAGTTAGCAGCATGATGAGTGGATTTAGATACGATGATTCTAAGTGAAATAAGTCACACAGAAAAAGACACTTATCCTAAGATATCGCTTATAGAGGGAATGTCAAAATCGCTACACTTGAACTGAATTACAAAACAGAACAGAGTCACACCTTTAGAAGACACACTATGGCTGCTTAACGGGAAAGGTGAGGTGGGGTGATGCATAAAACAAGGGTTTGAAATTAGCTCAGAGACCGCTCCATAAGCCAAATATGTAATAGACAAGGCCTACTCCCTGCTCAGTGAACTGGACTCAGCACACCCTAGTCACCACACAAGAATATATCTGACTAGTAAGAATCTGAAAACCTATGTATCGATATCTCTCTGCAAGTGAATCAATAGGCTGGAAAGCGGCATCAACACAGCAGGGAAAAGCAGCCAAGCCCGATTCTAAACATAAATTACTTTAAAAAACCCACAAAACAAAGACAGTGAAAGAGAGAGAAATTCTTACAAAATCCGTTCAGGGTCTATGATGCAACCTGGATTGACCATATCTAGACCCACAGCTGGATGAGACATAAGGCTGGACACTCTTGGGGCTGAGAGGATTGGTGAGGTTGGGTGAGCAAACGCAGATACTTTAAAGTAACACTGCGGGGAACACACCCCATGGGTCTCAAATCTCCAGGTACAAGGGCATCTTCCTACATCAAAACATGCATGGGAAACCCAGAAGATGGTATGCCATGAGATCGGGAAAGGTTTCTAAAACGCACCTCATTTCTCCTCTCCTTGTGCTCGGGTTCGCCATTCCAGCCGCTTGACTAACCATCTCCCTACTTGGAGAATCAGCACCTTTAACCTCCTGATTGTACAGGTTGCAATTTGTCCTGAGGATGAACGGGAAGATGCGGAACCAACGAGAGACGAGCCCTAGGTGTTGGGACAGGCATAGGTCACTCCATTTTCCCATCAGGAAGAAGAATGAACCACAGGCTCAGCCTGCCCCCCAGAACCAAAATAGGGCCTGAAGCAATCGTGCGCTTTTGCGGCCAGCTCCCAAAAAAGCGAGGAGACAAATGGAGCTCAGGGGCACTGCAATTCACAAACGTGCAGAGTTATAAATGAGAACTCTCGTCCACAAATATATTGAGGGAAGGCAACGAAGAGGATTTGAAAGCAAGGCAGATTTGCAGGAAACAGATTTCAGGAGGTAGATTCGACTCGCCTTTAAAGCACATGAAAAGCGGCAAAACGTTGACAATGATGCCCTTGGCCAAAAAGGGCGTATGCGTTTTTTCCTGAATATATTCAGGAAAAAACGCATACGCCCTTTTTGGCCAACCAAGCAAGCCGGAAGGGCAAATCAGCGCTACAAAGAAGTCTCGCTTGCCCTCGGTCAAAAGGGCCATGCTGAACAAAGTGTAAAAACCAGAAAAGCAGGACAGGCCATGGAGACATGGGAGCCTTGCTACGCTGATGGGCGGGATGTAAATTGCCAACAGGCACTCTGGAGAAGAGTACGGTGTGTCCTGAAACAAGTAATAAACACAGCGTAGAGAGCATAGGGCACTTCCACTCATGGGCGTATAAATTGGGAAAAGTAAAAATCAACAAGACACAGGCACCCTAAAGTTTACGGCTGCTCTGTTTCCAAGAACCTCCACTTCGGTACACCTTCAATATCCCAGGAAAGAGAAAAATGGATAAAGAAATGGTGGTACTTGGCACAATGGAATATCACTCAGCCATGAAATCAATGTCATAAGGCTAGTTAGCAGCATGATGTGTGGATTTAGGTACGATGATTCTAAGTGAAATAAGTCACACAGAAAAAGACACTTATCCTAAGATATCGCTTATAGAGGGAATGTCAAAATCGCTACACTTGAACTGAATTAGAAAACAGAACAGAGTCACACCTTTAGAAGACACACTATGGCTGCTTAACGGGAAAGGTGAGGTGGGGTGATGCATAAAACAAGGGTTTGAAATTAGCTCAGACACCGCTCCATAAGCCAAATATGTAATAGACAAGGCCTACTCCCTGCTCAGTGAACTGGACTCAACACCCCCTAGTCACCGCACAAGAATATATCTGACTAGTATGAATCTGAAAACCTATGTATCGATATCTCTCTGCAAGTGAATCAAGAGGGTGTAAAGCGGCATAAACACAGCAGGGAAAAGCAGCCAAACCCCATTCTAAACATACATTACTTTAAAAAACCCACAAAGCAAAGACAGTGAAAGAGAGAGAAATTCTTACAAAATCCGTTCAGGGTCTCTGATGCAACCTGGATTGACCATATCTAGACCCACAGCTGGATGAGACATAAGGCTGGACACTCTTGGGGCTGAGAGGATTGGTGAGGTTGGGTGAGCAAATGCAGATACTTTAAAGTAATACCGCGGGGTACCCACCCCATGGGTCTCAAATCTCCAGGTACAAGGGCATCTTCCTACATCAAAACATGCATGGGAAACCCAGAAGATGGTATGCCGTGAGATCGGGAAAGGTTTCTAAAACGCACCTCATTTCTCCTCTCCTTGTGCTTGGGTTCGCCATTCCAGCCGCTTGACTAAACATCTCCCTACTTGGAGAATCAGCACCTTTAACCTACTGTTTCGTCCAGGTTGCAATTTGCCCTGAGGATGAACGGGAAGACGGGGAACCAACGAAAGACTAGCCCTAGGTGTTGGGACAGGCACAGGTCACTCCATTTTCCCATCAGGAAGAAGAATGAACCACAGGCTCAGCCTGCCCCCCAGAACCAAAATAGGGCCTGAAGCAATCCTGCGCTTTTGCGGCCAGCTCCCAAAAAAGCGAGGAGACAAATGGAGCTCAGGGGCACTGCAATTCACAAACGCGCAGAGTTATAAAGGAGAACTCTCGTCCACAAATATATTGAGGGAAGGCAACGAAGAGGATTTGAAAGCAAGGCAGATTTGCAGGAAACAGATTTCAGGAGGTAGATTCGACTCGCCTTTAAAGCACATGAAAAGCGGCAAAACGTTGACAATGATGCCCTTGGCCAAAAAGGGCGTATGCGTTTTTTCCTGAATATATTCAGGAAAAAACGCATACGCCCTTTTTGGCCAACCAAGCAGGCCGGAAGGGCAAATCAGCGCTACAAAGAAGTCTCGCTTGCCCTCGGTCAAAAGGGCCATGCTGAACAAAGTGTAAAAACCAGAAAAGCAGGACAGGCCATGGAGACATGGGAGCCTTGCTACGCTGATGGGCGGGATGTAAATTGCCAACAGGCACTCTGGAGAAGAGTACGGTGTGTCCTGAAACAAGTAATAAACACAGCGTAGAGAGCATAGGGCATTTCCACTCAAGGGCGTATAAATTGGGAAAACTAAAAATCAACAAGACACAGGCACCCTAAATTTTACGACTGCTCTGTTTCCAAGAACCTCCACTTCGGTACACCTTCAATATCCAAGGAAAGAGAAAAATGGATAAAGAAATGGTGGTACTTGGCACAATGGAATATCACTCAGCCATGAAATCAATGTCATAAGGCTAGTTAGCAGCATGATGAGTGGATTTAGATACGATGATTCTAAGTGAAATAAGTCACACAGAAAAAGACACTTATCCTAAGATATCGCTTATAGAGGGAATGTCAAAATCGCTACACTTGAACTGAATTACAAAACAGAACAGAGTCACACCTTTAGAAGACACACTATGGCTGCTTAACGGGAAAGGTGAGGTGGGGTGATGCATAAAACAAGGGTTTGAAATTAGCTCACAGACCGCTCCATAAGCCAAATATGTAATAGACAAGGCCTACTCCCTGCTCAGTGAACTGGACTCAGCACACCCTAGTCACCACACAAGAATATATCTGACTAGTAAGAATCTGAAAACCTATGTATCGATATCTCTCTGCAAGTGAATCAAGAGGGTGTAAAGCGGCATCAACACAGCAGGGAAAAGCAGCGAAGCCCGATTCTAAACATAAATTACTTTAAAAAACCCACAAAACAAAGACAGTGAAAGAGAGAGAAATTCTTACAAAATCCGTTCAGGGTCTATGATGCAACCTGGATTGACCATATCTAGACCCACAGCTGGATGAGACATAAGGCTGGACACTCTTGGGGCTGAGAGGATTGGTGAGGTTGGGTGAGCAAACGCAGATACTTTAAAGTAACACTGCGGGGAACACACCCCATGGGTCTCAAATCTCCAGGTACAAGGGCATCTTCCTACATCAAAACATGCATGGGAAACCCAGAAGATGGTATGCCATGAGATCGGGAAAGGTTTCTAAAACGCACCTCATTTCTCCTCTCCTTGTGCTCGGGTTCGCCATTCCAGCCGCTTGACTAACCATCTCCCTACTTGGAGAATCAGCAGCTTTAACCTCCTGATTGTACAGGTTGCAATTTGTCCTGAGGATGAACGGGAAGACGCGGAACCAACGAGAGACGAGCCCTAGGTGTTGGGACAGGCATAGGTCACTCCTTTTTCCCATCAGGAAGAAGAATGAACCACAGGCTCAGCCTGCCCCCCAGAACCAAAATAGGGCCTGAAGCAATCGTGCGCTTTTGCGGCCAGCTCCCAAAAAAGCGAGGAGACAAATGGAGCTCAGGGGCACTGCAATTCACAAACGTGCAGAGTTATAAATGAGAACTCTCGTCCACAAATATATTGAGGGAAGGCAACGAAGAGGATTTGAAAGCAAGGCAGATTTGCAGGAAACAGATTTCAGGAGGTAGATTCGACTCGCCTTTAAAGCACATGAAAAGCGGCAAAACGTTGACAATGATGCCCTTGGCCAAAAAGGGCCTATGCGTTTTTTCCTGAATATATTCAGGAAAAAACGCATACGCCCTTTTTGGCCAACCAAGCAAGCCGGAAGGGCAAATCAGCGCTACAAAGAAGTCTCGCTTGCCCTCGGTCAAAAGGGCCATGCTGAACAAAGTGTAAAAACCAGAAAAGCAGGACAGGCCATGGAGACATGGGAGCCTTGCTACGCTGATGGGCGGGATGTAAATTGCCAACAGGCACTCTGGAGAAGAGTACGGTGTGTCCTGAAACAAGTAATAAACACAGCGTAGAGAGCATAGGGCACTTCCACTCATGGGCATATAAATTGGGAAAACTAAGAATCAACAAGACACAGGCACCCTAAAGTTTACGGCTGCTCTGTTTCCAAGAACCTCCACTTCGCTACACCTTCAATATCCCAGGAAAGAGAAAAATGGATAAAGAAATGGTGGTACTTGGCACAATGGAATATCATTCAGCCATGAAATCAATGTCATAAGGCTAGTTAGCAGCATGATGAGTGGATTTAGGTACGATGATTCTAAGTGAAATAAGTCACACAGAAAAAGACACTTATCCTAAGATATCGCTTATAGAGGGAATGTCAAAATCGCTACACTTGAACTGAATTACAAAACAGAACAGAGTCACACCTTTAGAAGACACACTATGGCTGCTTAACGGGAAAGGTGAGGTGGGATGATGCATAAAACAAGGGTTTGAAATTAACTCAGAGACCGCTCCATAAGCCAAATATGTAATAGACAAGGCCTACTCCCTGCTCAGTGAACTGGACTCAACACACCCTAGACACCACACAAGAATATATCTGACTAGTAAGAATCTGAAAACCTATGTATCGATATCTCTCTGCAAGTGAATCAAGAGGGTGTAAAGCGGCATCAACACAGCAGGGAAAAGCAGCCAAGCCCGATTCTAATCATAAATTACTTTAAAAAACCCACAAAACAAAGACAGTGAAAGAGAGAGAAATTCTTACAAAATCCGTTCAGGGTCTATGATGCTACCTGGATTGACCATATCTAGACCCACAGCTGGATGAGACATAAGGCTGGACACTCTTGGGGCTGAGAGGATTGGTGAGGTTGGGTGAGCAAACGCATACTTTAAAGTAACACTGCGGGGAACACACCCCATGGGTCTCAAATCTCCAGGTACAAGGGCATCTTCCTACATCAAAACCTGCATGGGAAACCCAGAAGATGGTATGCCATGAGATCGGGAAAGGTTTCTAAAACGCACCTCATTTCTCCTCTCCTTGTGCTCGGGTTCGCCATTCCAGCCACTTGACTAACCATCTCCCTACTTGGAGAATCAGCACCTTTAACCTCCTGTTTCTTACAGGTTGCAATTTGTCCTGAGGATGAACGGGAAGACGCGGAACCAACGAGAGACGAGCCCTAGGTGTTGGGACAGGCATACGTCACTCCATTTTCCCATCAGGAAGAAGAAAGAACCACAGGCTCAGCCTGCCCGCCAGAACCAAAATAGGGCCTGAAGCAATCCTGCGCTTTTGCGGCCAGCTCCCAAAAAAGCGAGGAGGCAAATGGAGCTCAGGGGCACTGCAATTCACAAACGTGCAGAGTTATAAATGAGAACTCTCGTCCACAAATATATTGAGGGAAGGCAACGAAGAGGATTTGAAAGCAAGGCAGATTTGCAGGAAACAGATTTCAGGAGGTAGATTCGACTCGCCTTTAAAGCACATGAAAAGCGGCAAAACGTTGACAATGATGCCCTTGGCCAAAAAGGGCGTATGCGTTTTTTCCTGAATATATTCAGGAAAAAACGCATACGCCCTTTTTGGCCAACCAAGCAAGCCAGAAGGGCAAATCAGCGCTACAAAGAAGTCTCGCTTGCCCTCGGTCAAAAGGGCCATGCTGAACAAACTGTAAAAACCAGAAAAGCAGGACAGGCCATGGAGACATGGGAGCCTTGCTACGCTGATGGGCGGGATATAAATTGCCAACAGGCACTCTGGAGAAGAGTACGGTGTGTTCTGAAACAAGTAATAAACACAGCGTTGAGAGCATAGGGCACTTCCACTCATGGGCGTATAAATTGGGAAAACTAAAAATCAACAAGACACAGGCACCCCAAACTTTACGGCTGCTCTGTTGCCAAGCACCTCCGCTTCGGTACACCTTCAATATCCCAGGAAAGAGAAAAATGGATAAAGAAATGGTGGTACTTGGCACAATGGAATATCACTCAGCCATGAAATCAATGTCATAAGGCTAGTTAGCAGCATGATGAGTGGATTTAGGTACGATGATTCTAAGTGAAATAAGTCACACAGAAAAAGACACTTATCCTAAGATATCGCTTATAGAGGGAATGTCAAAATCGCTACACTTGAACTGAATTACAAAACACAACAGAGTCACACCTTTAGAAGACACACTATGGCTGCTTAACGGGAAAGGTGAGGTGGGGTGATGCATAAAACAAGGGTTTGAAATTAGCTCAGAGACCGCTCCATAAGCCAAATATGTAATAGACAAGGCCTACTCCCTGCTCAGTGAACTGGACTCAACACACCCTAGTCACCACACAAGAATATATCTGACTAGTAAGAATCTGAAAACCTATGTATCGATATCTCTGTGCAAGTGAATCAAGAGGGTGTAAAGCGGCATCAACACAGCAGGGAAAAGCAGCCAAGCCCGATTCTAATCATAAATTACTTTAAAAAACCCACAAAACAAAGACAGTGAAAGAGAGAGAAATTCTTACAAAATCCGTTCAGTGTCTATGATGCAAACTGGATTGACCATATCTAGACCCACAGCTGGATGAGACATAAGGCTGGACACTCTTGGGGCTGAGAGGATTGGTGAGGTTGGGTGAGCAAACGCAGATACTTTAAAGTAACACTGCAGGGAACACACCCCATGGGTCTCAAATCTCCAGGTACAAGGGCATCTTCCTACATCAAAACATGCATGGGAAACCCAGAAGATGGTATGCCATGAGATCGGGAAAGGTTTCTAAAACGCACCTCATTTCTCCTCTCCTTGTGCTCGGGTTCCCCATTCCAGCCGCTTGACTAACCATCTGCCTACTTGGAGAATCAGCACCTTTAACCTCCTGATTGTACAGGTTGCAATTTGTCCTGAGGATGAACGGGAAGACGCGGAACCAACGAGAGACGAGCCCTAGGTGTTGGGACAGGCACAGGTCACTCCATTTTCCCATCAGGAAGAAGAATGAACCACAGGCTCAGCCTGCCCCCCAGAACCAAAATAGGGCCTGAAGCAATCCTGCGCTTTTGCGGCCAGCTCCCAAAAAAAGCGAGGAGACAAATGGAGCTCAGGGGCACTGCAATTCACAAACGTGCAGAGTTATAAATGAGAACTCTCGTCCACAAATATATTGAGGGAAGGCAACGAAGAGGATTTGAAAGCAAGGCAGATTTGCAGGAAACAGATTTCAGGAGGCAGATTCGACTCGCCTTTAAAGCACATGAAAAGCGGCAAAATGTTGACAATGATGCCCTTGGCCAAAAAGGGCGTATGCGTTTTTTCCTGAATATATTCAGGAAAAAACGCATACGCCCTTTTTGGCCAACCAAGCAAGCCGGAAGGGCAAATCAGCGCTACAAAGAAGTCTCGCTTGCCCTCGGTCAAAAGGGCCATGCTGAACAAAGTGTAAAAACCAGAAAAGCAGGACAGGCCATGGAGACATGGGAGCCTTGCTACGCTGATGGGCGGGATATAAATTGCCAACAGGCACTCTGGAGAAGAGTACGGTGTGTTCTGAAACAAGTAATAAACACAGCGTTGAGAGCATAGGGCACTTCCACTCATGGGCGTATAAATTGAGAAAACTAAAAATCAACAAGAAACAGGCACCCCAAACTTTACGGCTTCTCTGTTGCCAAGAACCTCCGCTTCGGTACAACTTCAATATCCCAGGAAAGAAAAAAATGGATAAAGAAATGGTGGTACTTGGCACAATGGAATATCACTCAGCCATGAAATCAATGTCTTAAGGCTAGTTAGCAGCATGATGAGTGGATTTAGGTACGATGATTCTAAGTGAAATAAGTCACGCAGAAAAAGACACTTATACTAAGATATCGCTTATAGAGGGAATGTCAAAATCGCTACACTTGAACTGAATTACAAAACAGAACTGAGGCACACCTTTAGAAGACACACTATGGCTGCTTAACCGGAAAGGTGAGGTGGGGTGATGCATAAAACAAGGGTTTGAAATTAGCTCAAAGACCGCTCCATAAGCCAAATATGTAATAGACAAGGCCTACTCCCTGCTCAGTGAACTGGACTCAACACACCCTAGTCACCACACAAGAATATATCTGACTAGTAAGAATCTGAAAACCTATGTATCGATATCTCTCTGCAAGTGAATCAAGAGGGTGTAAAGCGGCATCAACACAGCAGGGAAATGCAGACAAGCCCGATTCTAAACATAAATTACTTTACAAAAACCCACAAAAAAAAGACAGTGAAAGAGAGAGAAATTCTTACAAAATCCGTTCAGGGTCTATGATGCTACCTGGATTGACCATATCTAGACCCACAGCTGGATGAGACATAAGGCTGGACACTCTTGGGGCTGAGAGGATTGGTGAGGTTGGGTGAGCAAACGCAGATACTTTAAAGTAACACTGCGGAGAACACACCCCATGGGTCTCAAATCTCCAGGTACAAGGGCATCTTCCTACATCAAAACATGCATGGGAAACCCAGAAGATGGTATGCCATGAGATCGGGAAAGGTTTCTAAAACGCACCTCATTTCTCCTCTCCTTGTGCTCGGGTTCGCCATTCCAGCCGCTTGACTAACCATCTGCCTACTTGGAGAATCAGCACCTTTAACCTCCTGATTGTACAGGTTGCAATTTGTCCTGAGGATGAACGGGAAGACGCGGAACCAACGAGAGACGAGCCCTAGGTGTTGGGACAGGCATAGGTCACTCCATTTTCCCATCAGGAAGAAGAATGAACCACAGGCTCAGCCTGCCCCCCAGAACCAAAATAGGGCCTGAAGCAATCCTGCTCTTTTGCGGCCAGCTCCCAAAAAAAGCGAGGAGACAAATGGAGCTCAGGGGCACTGCAATTCACAAACGTGCAGAGTTATAAAGGAGAACTCTCGTCCACAAATATATTGAGGGAAGGCAACGAAGAGGATTTGAAAGCAAGGCAGATTTGCAGGAAACAGATTTCAGGAGGAAGATTCGACTCGCCTCTAAAGCACATGAAAAGCGGCAAAACGTTGACAATGATGCCCTTGGCCAAAAAGGGCGTATGCGTTTTTTCCTGAATATATTCAGGACAAAACGCATACGCCCTTTTTGGCCAACCAAGCAAGCCGGAAGGGCAAATCAGCGCTACAAAGAAGTCTCGCTTGCCCTCGGTCAAAAGGGCCATGCTGAACAAAGTGTAAAAACCAGAAAAGCAGGACAGGCCATGGAGACATGGGAGCCTTGCTACGCTGATGGGCGGGATGTAAATTGCCAACAGGCACTCTGGAGAAGAGTACGGTGTGTCCTGAAACAAGTAATAAACACAGCGTAGAGAGCATAGGGCACTTCCACTCATGGGCGTATAAATTGGGAAAACTAAAAATCTACAAGACACAGGCACCCTAAAGTTTACGGCTGCTCTGTTTCCAAGAACCTCCGTTTTGGTCCACCTTCAATATCCCAGGAAAGAGAAAAATGGATAAAGAAATGGTGGTACTTGGCACAATGGAATATCACTCAGCCATGAAATCAATGTCATAAGGCTAGTTAGCAGCATGATGAGTGGATTTAGGTACGATGATTCTAAGTGAAATAAGTCACACAGAAAAAGACACTTATCCTAAGATATCGCTTATAGAGGGAATGTCAAAATCGCTACACTTGAACTGAATTACAAAACAGAACAGAGTCACACCTTTAGAAGACACACTATGGCTGCTTAACGGGAAAGGTGAGGTGGGGTGATGCATAAAACAAGGGTTTGAAATTAGCTCAGAGACCGCTCCATAAGCCAAATATGTAATAGACAAGGCCTACTCCCTGCTCAGTGAACTGGACTCAACAGACCCTAGTCACAACACAAGAATATATCTGACTAGTAAGATTCTGAAAACCTATGTATCGATATCTCTCTGCAAGTGAATCAAGAGAGTGTAAAGCGGCATTAACACAGCAGGGAAAAGCAGCCAAGCCCCATTCTAAACGTAAATTACTTTAAAAAACCCACAAAACAAAGACAGTGAAAGAGAGAGAAATTCTTAGAAAATCCGTTCAGGGTCTATGATGCAACTTGGATTGACCATATCTAGACCCACAGCTGGATGAGACATAAGGCTGGACACTCTTGGGGCTGAGAGGATTTGTGAGGTTGGGTGAGCAAATGCAGATACTTTAAAGTAATACCGCGGGGTACCCACCCGATGTGTCTCAAATCTCCAGGTACAAGGGAATCTTCCTACATCAAAACATGCATGGGAAACCCAGAAGATGGTATGCCGTGAGATCGGAAAAGGTTTCTAAAACGCACCTCATTTCTCCTCTCCTTGTGCTCGGGTTCGCCATTCCAGCCGCTTGAGTGAACATCTCCCTACTTGGAGAATCAGCACCTTTAACCTCCTGTTTCGTCCAGGTTGCAATTTGTCCTGAGGATGAACGGGAAGACGGGGAACCAACGAGAGACGAGCCCTAGGTGTTGGGACAGGCACAGGTCACTCCATTTTCCCATCAGGAAGAAGAATGAACCACAGGCTCAGCCTGCACCCCAGAACCAAAATAGGGCCTGAAGCAATCCTGCGCTTTTGCGGCCAGCTCCCAAAAAAGCAAGGAGACAAATGGAGCTCAGGGGCACTGCAATTCACAAACGTGCAGAGTTATAAAGGAGAACTCTCGTCCACAAATATATTGAGGGAAGGCAACGAAGAGGATTTGAAAGCAAGGCAGATTTGCAGGAAACAGATTTCAGGAGGAAGATTCGACTCGCCTCTAAAGCACATGAAAAGCGGCAAAACGTTGACAATGATGCCCTTGGCCAAAAAGGGCGTATGCGTTTTTTCCTGAATATATTCAGGAAAAAACGCATACGCCCTTTTTGGCCAACCAAGCAAGCCGGAAGGGCAAATCAGCGCTACAAAGAAGTCTCGCTTGCCCTCGGTCAAAAGGGCCATGCTGAACAAAGTGTAAAAACCAGAAAAGCAGGACAGGCCATGGAGACATGGGAGCCTTGCTACGCTGATGGGCGGGATGTAAATTGCCAACAGGCACTCTGGAGAAGAGTACGGTGTGTCCTGAAACAAGTAATAAACACAGCGTAGAGAGCATAGGGCACTTCCACTCATGGGCGTATAAATTGGGAAAACTAAAAATCTACAAGACACAGGCACCCTAAAGTTTACGGCTGCTCTGTTTCCAAGAACCTCCGTTTTGGTCCACCTTCAATATCCCAGGAAAGAGAAAAATGGATAAAGAAATGGTGGTACTTGGCACAATGGAATATCACTCAGCCATGAAATCAATGTCATAAGGCTAGTTAGCAGCATGATGAGTGGATTTAGGTACGATGATTCTAAGTGAAATAAGTCACACAGAAAAAGACACTTATCCTAAGATATCGCTTATAGAGGGAATGTCAAAATCGCTACACTTGAACTGAATTACAAAACAGAACAGAGTCACACCTTTAGAAGACACACTATGGCTGCTTAACGGGAAAGGTGAGGTGGGGTGATGCATAAAACAAGGGTTTGAAATTAGCTCAGAGACCGCTCCATAAGCCAAATATGTAATAGACAAGGCCTACTCCCTGCTCAGTGAACTGGACTCAACAGACCCTAGTCACAACACAAGAATATATCTGACTAGTAAGATTCTGAAAACCTATGTATCGATATCTCTCTGCAAGTGAATCAAGAGAGTGTAAAGCGGCATTAACACAGCAGGGAAAAGCAGCCAAGCCCCATTCTAAACGTAAATTACTTTAAAAAACCCACAAAACAAAGACAGTGAAAGAGAGAGAAATTCTTAGAAAATCCGTTCAGGGTCTATGATGCAACTTGGATTGACCATATCTAGACCCACAGCTGGATGAGACATAAGGCTGGACACTCTTGGGGCTGAGAGGATTTGTGAGGTTGGGTGAGCAAATGCAGATACTTTAAAGTAATACCGCGGGGTACCCACCCGATGTGTCTCAAATCTCCAGGTACAAGGGAATCTTCCTACATCAAAACATGCATGGGAAACCCAGAAGATGGTATGCCGTGAGATCGGAAAAGGTTTCTAAAACGCACCTCATTTCTCCTCTCCTTGTGCTCGGGTTCGCCATTCCAGCCGCTTGAGTGAACATCTCCCTACTTGGAGAATCAGCACCTTTAACCTCCTGTTTCGTCCAGGTTGCAATTTGTCCTGAGGATGAACGGGAAGACGGGGAACCAACGAGAGACGAGCCCTAGGTGTTGGGACAGGCACAGGTCACTCCATTTTCCCATCAGGAAGAAGAATGAACCACAGGCTCAGCCTGCACCCCAGAACCAAAATAGGGCCTGAAGCAATCCTGCGCTTTTGCGGCCAGCTCCCAAAAAAGCAAGGAGACAAATGGAGCTCAGGGGCACTGCAATTCACAAACGTGCAGAGTTATAAAGGAGAACTCTCGTCCACAAATATATTGAGGGAAGGCAACGAAGAGGATTTGAAAGCAAGGCAGATTTGCAGGAAACAGATTTCAGGAGGAAGATTCGACTCGCCTCTAAAGCACATGAAAAGCGGCAAAACGTTGACAATGATGCCCTTGGCCAAAAAGGGCGTATGCGTTTTTTCCTGAATATATTCAGGACAAAACGCATACGCCCTTTTTGGCCAACCAAGCAAGCCGGAAGGGCAAATCAGCGCTACAAAGAAGTCTCGCTTGCCCTCGGTCAAAAGGGCCATGCTGAACAAAGTGTAAAAACCAGAAAAGCAGGACAGGCCATGGAGACATGGGAGCCTTGCTACGCTGATGGGCGGGATGTAAATTGCCAACAGGCACTCTGGAGAAGAGTACGGTGTGTCCTGAAACAAGTAATAAACACAGCGTAGAGAGCATAGGGCACTTCCACTCATGGGCGTATAAATTGGGAAAACTAAAAATCTACAAGACACAGGCACCCTAAAGTTTACGGCTGCTCTGTTTCCAAGAACCTCCGTTTTGGTCCACCTTCAATATCCCAGGAAAGAGAAAAATGGATAAAGAAATGGTGGTACTTGGCACAATGGAATATCACTCAGCCATGAAATCAATGTCATAAGGCTAGTTAGCAGCATGATGAGTGGATTTAGGTACGATGATTCTAAGTGAAATAAGTCACACAGAAAAAGACACTTATCCTAAGATATCGCTTATAGAGGGAATGTCAAAATCGCTACACTTGAACTGAATTACAAAACAGAACAGAGTCACACCTTTAGAAGACACACTATGGCTGCTTAACGGGAAAGGTGAGGTGGGGTGATGCATAAAACAAGGGTTTGAAATTAGCTCAGAGACCGCTCCATAAGCCAAATATGTAATAGACAAGGCCTACTCCCTGCTCAGTGAACTGGACTCAACAGACCCTAGTCACAACACAAGAATATATCTGACTAGTAAGATTCTGAAAACCTATGTATCGATATCTCTCTGCAAGTGAATCAAGAGAGTGTAAATCGGCATTAACACAGCAGGGAAAAGCAGCCAAGCCCCATTCTAAACGTAAATTACTTTAAAAAACCCACAAAACAAAGACAGTGAAAGAGAGAGAAATTCTTAGAAAATCCGTTCAGGGTCTATGATGCAACTTGGATTGACCATATCTAGACCCACAGCTGGATGAGACATAAGGCTGGACACTCTTGGGGCTGAGAGGATTTGTGAGGTTGGGTGAGCAAATGCAGATACTTTAAAGTAATACCGCGGGGTACCCACCCGATGTGTCTCAAATCTCCAGGTACAAGGGAATCTTCCTACATCAAAACATGCATGGGAAACCCAGAAGATGGTATGCCGTGAGATCGGAAAAGGTTTCTAAAACGCACCTCATTTCTCCTCTCCTTGTGCTCGGGTTCGCCATTCCAGCCGCTTGAGTGAACATCTCCCTACTTGGAGAATCAGCACCTTTAACCTCCTGTTTCGTCCAGATTGCAATTTGTCCTGAGGATGAACGGGAAGACGGGGAACCAACGAGAGACGAGCCCTAGGTGTTGGGACAGGCACAGGTCACTCCATTTTCCCATCAGGAAGAAGAATGAACCACAGGCTCAGCCTGCCCCCCAGAACCAAAATAGGGCCTGAAGCAATCCTGCGCTTTTGCGGCCAGCTCCCAAAAAAGCAAGGAGACAAATGGAGCTCAGGGGCACTGCAATTCACAAACGTGCAGAGTTATAAAGGAGAACTCTCGTCCACAAATATATTGAGGGAAGGCAACGAAGAGGATTTGAAAGCAAGGCAGATTTGCAGGAAACAGATTTCAGGAGGTAGATTCGACTCGCCTTTAAAGCACATGAAAAGCGGCAAAACTTTGACAATGATGCCCTTGGCCAAAAAGGGCGTATGCGTTTTTTCCTGAATATATTCAGGAAAAAACGCATACGCCCTTTTTGGCCAACCAAGCAAGCCGGAAGGGCAAATCAGCGCTACAAAGAACTATCGCTTGCCCTCGGTCAAAAGGGCCATGCTGAACAAAGTGTAAAAACCAGAAAAGCAGGACAGGCCATGGAGACATGGGAGACTTGTGACGCTGATGGGCGGGATGTAAATTGCCAACAGACACTCTGGAGAAGAGTCCGGTGTGTCCTGAAACAAGTAATAAACACAGCGTAGAGAGCATAGGGCACTTCCACTCATGGGCATATAAATTGGGAAAACTAAAAATCAACAAGACACAGGCACCCTAAAGTTTACGGCTGCTCTGTTTCCAAGAACCTCCGTTTCGGTACACCTTCAATATCCCAGGAAAGAGAAAAATGGATAAAGAAATGGTGGTACTTGGCACAATGGAATATCACTCAGCCATGAAATCAATGTCATAAGGCTAGTTAGCAGCATGATGAGTGGATTTAGGTACGATGATTCTAAGTGAAATAAGTCACACAGAAAAAGACACTTATCCTAAGATATCGCTTATAGAGGGAATGTCAAAATCGCTACACTTGAACTGAATTACAAAACAGAACAGAGTCACACCTTTAGAAGACACACTATGGCTGCTTAACGGGAAAGGTGAGGTGGGGTGATGCATAAAACAAGGGTTTGAAATTAGCTCAGAGACCGCTCCATAAGCCAAATATGTAATAGACAAGGCCTACTCCCTGCTCAGTGAACTGGACTCAACAGACCCTAGTCACAACACAAGAATATATCTGACTAGTAAGATTCTGAAAACCTACGTATCGATATCTCTCTGCAAGTGAATCAAGAGAGTGTAAAGCGGCATTAACACAGCAGGGAAAAGCAGCCAAGCCCCATTCTAAACGTAAATTACTTTTAAAAACCCACAAAACAAAGACAGTGAAAGAGAGAGAAATTCTTACAAAATCCGTTCAGGGTCTATGATGCAACCTGGATTGACCATATCTAGACCCACAGCTGGATGAGACATAAGGCTGGACACTCTTGGGGATGAGAGGATTGGTGAGGTTGGGTGAGCAAATGCAGATACTTTAAAGTAATACCGCGGGGTACCCACCCCATGTGTCTCAAATCTCCAGGTACAAGGCAATCTTCCTACATCAAAACATGCATGGGAAACCCAGAAGATGGTATGCCGTGAGATCGGAAAAGGTTTCTAAAACGCACCTCATTTCTCCTCTCCTTGTGCTCGGGTTCGCCATTCCAGCCGCTTGACTGAACATCTCCCTACTTGGAGAATCAGCACCTTTAACCTCCTGTTTCGTCCAGGTTGCAATTTGTCCTGAGGATGAACGGGAAGACGGGGAACCAACGAGAGACGAGCCCTAGGTGTTGGGACAGGCACAGGTCACTCTATTTTCCCATCAGGAAGAAGAATGAACCACAGGCTCAGCCCCCCCCCCAGAACCAAAATAGGGCCTGAAGCAATCCTGCGCTTTTGCGGCCAGCTCCCAAAAAAGCGAGGAGACAAATGGAGCTCAGGGGCACTGCAATTCACAAACGTGCAGAGTTATAAAGGAGAACTCTCGTCCACAAATATATTGAGGGAAGGCAACGAAGAGGATTTGAAAGCAAGGCAGATTTGCAGGAAACAGATTTCAGGAGGAAGATTCGACTCGCCTCTAAAGCACATGAAAAGCGGCAAAACGTTGACAATGATGCCCTTGGCCAAAAAGGGCGTATGCGTTTTTTCCTGAATATATTCAGGAAAAAACGCATACGCCCTTTTTGGCCAACCAAGCAAGCCGGAAGGGCAAATCAGCGCTACAAAGAAGTCTCGCTTGCCCTCGGTCAAAAGGGCCATGCTGAACAAAGTGTAAAAACCAGAAAAGCAGGACAGGCCATGGAGACATGGGAGCCTTGCTACGCTGATGGGCGGGATGTAAATTGCCAACAGGCACTCTGGAGAAGAGTACGGTGTGTCCTGAAACAAGTAATAAACACAGCGTAGAGAGCATAGGGCACTTCCACTCATGGGCGTATAAATTGGGAAAACTAAAAATCTACAAGACACAGGCACCCTAAAGTTTACGGCTGCTCTGTTTCCAAGAACCTCCGTTTTGGTCCACCTTCAATATCCCAGGAAAGAGAAAAATGGATAAAGAAATGGTGGTACTTGGCACAATGGAATATCACTCAGCCATGAAATCAATGTCATAAGGCTAGTTAGCAGCATGATGAGTGGATTTAGGTACGATGATTCTAAGTGAAATAAGTCACACAGAAAAAGACACTTATCCTAAGATATCGCTTATAGAGGGAATGTCAAAATCGCTACACTTGAACTGAATTACAAAACAGAACAGAGTCACACCTTTAGAAGACACACTATGGCTGCTTAACGGGAAAGGTGAGGTGGGGTGATGCATAAAACAAGGGTTTGAAATTAGCTCAGAGACCGCTCCATAAGCCAAATATGTAATAGACAAGGCCTACTCCCTGCTCAGTGAACTGGACTCAACAGACCCTAGTCACAACACAAGAATATATCTGACTAGTAAGATTCTGAAAACCTATGTATCGATATCTCTCTGCAAGTGAATCAAGAGAGTGTAAAGCGGCATTAACACAGCAGGGAAAAGCAGCCAAGCCCCATTCTAAACGTAAATTACTTTAAAAAACCCACAAAACAAAGACAGTGAAAGAGAGAGAAATTCTTAGAAAATCCGTTCAGGGTCTATGATGCAACTTGGATTGACCATATCTAGACCCACAGCTGGATGAGACATAAGGCTGGACACTCTTGGGGCTGAGAGGATTTGTGAGGTTGGGTGAGCAAATGCAGATACTTTAAAGTAATACCGCGGGGTACCCACCCGATGTGTCTCAAATCTCCAGGTACAAGGGAATCTTCCTACATCAAAACATGCATGGGAAACCCAGAAGATGGTATGCCGTGAGATCGGAAAAGGTTTCTAAAACGCACCTCATTTCTCCTCTCCTTGTGCTCGGGTTCGCCATTCCAGCCGCTTGAGTGAACATCTCCCTACTTGGAGAATCAGCACCTTTAACCTCCTGTTTCGTCCAGATTGCAATTTGTCCTGAGGATGAACGGGAAGACGGGGAACCAACGAGAGACGAGCCCTAGGTGTTGGGACAGGCACAGGTCACTCCATTTTCCCATCAGGAAGAAGAATGAACCACAGGCTCAGCCTGCCCCCCAGAACCAAAATAGGGCCTGAAGCAATCCTGCGCTTTTGCGGCCAGCTCCCAAAAAAGCAAGGAGACAAATGGAGCTCAGGGGCACTGCAATTCACAAACGTGCAGAGTTATAAAGGAGAACTCTCGTCCACAAATATATTGAGGGAAGGCAACGAAGAGGATTTGAAAGCAAGGCAGATTTGCAGGAAACAGATTTCAGGAGGTAGATTCGACTCGCCTTTAAAGCACATGAAAAGCGGCAAAACGTTGACAATGATGCCCTTGGCCAAAAAGGGCGTATGCGTTTTTTCCTGAATATATTCAGGAAAAAACGCATACGCCCTTTTTGGCCAACCAAGCAAGCCGGAAGGGCAAATCAGCGCTACAAAGAAGTCTCGCTTGCCCTCGGTCAAAAGGGCCATGCTGAACAAAGTGTAAAAACCAGAAAAGCAGGAGAGGCCATGGAGACATGGGAGCCTTGCTACGCTGATGGGCGGGATGTAAATTGCCAACAGGCACTCTGAAGAAGAGTACGGTGTGTCCTGAAACAAGTAATAAACACAGCATAGAGAGCATAGGGCACTTCCACTCATGGGCGTATAAATTGGGAAAACTAAAAATCAACAAGACACAGGCACCCTAAAATTTACGGCTGCTCTGTTTCCAAGAACCTCCGCTTCGGTACACCTTCAATATCCCAGGAAAGAGAAAAATGGATAAAGAAATGGTGGTACTTGGCACAATGGAATATCACTCACCATGAAATCAATGTCATAAGGCTAGTTAGCAGCATGATGAGTGGATTTAGGTACGATGATTCTAAGTGAAATAAGTCACACAGAAAAAGACACTTATCCTAAGATATCGCTTATAGAGGGAATGTCAAAATCGCTACACTTGAACTGAATTACAAAACAGAACAGAGTCACACCTTTAGAAGACACACTATGGCTGCTTAACGGGAAAGGTGAGGTGGGGTGATGCATAAAACAAGGGTTTGAAATTAGCTCAGAGACCGCTCCATAAGCCAAATATGTAATAGACAAGGCCTACTCCCTGCTCAGTGAACTGGACTCAACACCCCCTAGTCACCGCACAAGAATATATCTGACTAGTAAGAATCTGAAAACCTATGTATCGATATCTCTCTGCAAGTGAATCAAGAGGGTGTAAAGCGGCATAAACACAGCAGGGAAAAGCAGCCAAGACCCATTCTAAACATAAATTACTTTAAAAAACCCACAAAACAAAGACAGTGAAAGAGAGAGAAATTCTTACAAAATCCGTTCAGTGTCTATGATGCAAACTGGATTGACCATATCTAGACCCACAGCTGGATGAGACATAAGGCTGGACACTCTTGGGGCTGAGAGGATTGGTGAGGTTGGGTGAGCAAACGCAGATACTTTAAAGTAACACTGCGGGGAACACACCCCATGGGTCTCAAATCTCCAGGTACAAGGGAATCTTCCTACATCAAAACATGCATGGGAAACCCAGAAGATGGTATGCCATGAGATCAGGAAAGGTTTCTAAAACGCACCTCATTTCTCCTCTCCTTGTGCTCGGGTTCGCCATTCCAGCCGCTTGACTAACCATCTGGGTACTTGGAGAATCAGCACCTTTAACCTCCTGATTGTACAGGTTGCAATTTGTCCTGAGGATGAACGGGAAGACGCGGAACCAACGAGAGACGAGCCCTAGGTGTTGGGACAGGCACAGGTCACTCCATTTTCCCATCAGGAAGAAGAATGAACCACAGGCTCAGCCTGCCCCCCAGAACCAAAATAGGGCCTGAAGCAATCCTGCGCTTTTGCGGCCAGCTCCCAAAAAAAGCGAGGAGACAAATGGAGCTCAGGGGCACTGCAATTCACAAACGTGCAGAGTTATAAATGAGAACTCTCGTCCACAAATATATTGAGGGAAGGCAACGAAGAGGATTTGAAAGCAAGGCAGATTTGCAGGAAACAGATTTCAGGAGGCAGATTCGACTCGCCTTTAAAGCACATGAAAAGCGGCAAAATGTTGACAATGATGCCCTTGGCCAAAAAGGGCGTATGCGTTTTTTCCTGAATATATTCAGGAAAAAACGCATACGCCCTTTTTGGCCAACCAAGCAAGCCGGAAGGGCAAATCAGCGCTACAAAGAAGTCTCGCTTGCCCTCGGTCAAAAGGGCCATGCTGAACAAAGTGTAAAAACCAGAAAAGCAGGACAGGCCATGGAGACATGGGAGCCTTGCTACGCTGATGGGCGGGATATAAATTGCCAACAGGCACTCTGGAGAAGAGTACGGTGTGTTCTGAAACAAGTAATAAACACAGCGTTGAGAGCATAGGGCACTTCCACTCATGGGCGTATAAATTGAGAAAACTAAAAATCAACAAGAAACAGGCACCCCAAACTTTACGGCTTCTCTGTTGCCAAGAACCTCCGCTTCGATACAACTTCAATATCCCAGGAAAGAAAAAAATGGATAAAGAAATGGTGGTACTTGGCACAATGGAATATCACTCAGCCATGAAATCAATGTCTTAAGGCTAGTTAGCAGCATGATGAGTGGATTTAGGTACGATGATTCTAAGTGAAATAAGTCACACAGAAAAAGACACTTATACTAAGATATCGCTTATAGAGGGAATGTCAAAATCGCTACACTTGAACTGAATTACAAAACAGAACTGAGGCACACCTTTAGAAGACACACTATGGCTGCTTAACGGGAAAGGTGAGGTGGGGTGATGCATAAAACAAGGGTTTGAAATTAGCTCAAAGACCGCTCCATAAGCCAAATATGTAATAGACAAGGCCTACTCCCTGCTCAGTGAATTGGACTCAACACACCCTAGTCACCACACAAGAATATATCTGACTAGTAAGAATCTGAAAACCTATGTATCGATATCTCTCTGCAAGTGAATCAAGAGGGTGTAAAGCGGCATCAACACAGCAGGGAAATGCAGACAAGCCCGATTCTAAACATAAATTACTTTACAAAAACCCACAAAAAAAAGACAGTGAAAGAGAGAGAAATTCTTACAAAATCCGTTCAGGGTCTATGATGCAACCTGGATTGACCATATCTAGACCCACAGCTGGATGAGACATAAGGCTGGACACTCTTGGGGCTGAGAGGATTGGTGAGGTTGGGTGAGCAAACGCAGATACTTTAAAGTAACACTGCGGAGAACACACCCCATGGGTCTCAAATCTCCAGGTACAAGGGCATCTTCCTACATCAAAACATGCATGGGAAACCCAGAAGATGGTATGCCATGAGATCGGGAAAGGTTTCTAAAACGCACCTCATTTCTCCTCTCCTTGTGCTCGGGTTCGCCATTCCAGCCGCTTGACTAACCATCTGCCTACTTGGAGAATCAGCACCTTTAACCTCCTGATTGTACAGGTTGCAATTTGTCCTGAGGATGAACGGGAAGACGCGGAACCAACGAGAGACGAGCCCTAGGTGTTGGGACAGGCATAGGTCACTCCATTTTCCCATCAGGAAGAAGAATGAACCACAGGCTCAGCCTGCCCCCCAGAACCAAAATAGGGCCTGAAGCAATCCTGCTCTTTTGCGGCCAGCTCCCAAAAAAAGCGAGGAGACAAATGGAGCTCAGGGGCACTGGAATTCACAAACGTGCAGAGTTATAAATGAGAACTCTCGTCCACAAATATATTGAGGAAAGGCAACGAAGAGGATTTGAAAGCAAGGCAGATTTGCAGGAAACAGATTTCAGGAGGTAGATTCGACTCGCCTTTAAAGCACATGAAAAGCGGCAAAACGTTGACAATGATGCCCTTGGCCAAAAAGGGCGTATGCGTTTTTTCCTGAATATATTCAGGAAAAAACGCATACGCCCTTTTTGGCCAACCAAGCAAGCCGGAAGGGCAAATCAGCGCTACAAAGAAGTCTCGCTTGCCCTCGGTCAAAAGGGCCATGCTGAACAAAGTGTAAAAACCAGAAAAGCAGGACAGGCCATGGAGACATGGGAGCCTTGCGACGCTGATGGGCGGGATGTAAATTGCCAACAGACACTCTGGAGAAGAGTCCGGTGTGTCCTGCAACAAGTAATAAACACAGCGTAGAGAGCATAGGGCACTTCCACTCATGGGCATATAAATTGGGAAAACTAAAAATCAACAAGACACAGGCACCCTAAAGTTTACGGCTGCTCTGTTTCCAAGAACCTCCGTTTCGGTACACCTTCAATATCCCAGGAAAGAGAAAAATGGATAAAGAAATGGTGGTACTTGGCACAATGGAATATCACTCAGCCATGAAATCAATGTCATAAGGCTAGTTAGCAGCATGATGAGTGGATTTAGGTACGATGATTCTAAGTGAAATAAGTCACACAGAAAAAGACACTTATCCTAAGATATCGCTTATAGAGGGAATGTCAAAATCGCTACACTTGAACTGAATTACAAAACAGAACAGAGTCACACCTTTAGAAGACACACTATGGCTGCTTAACGGGAAAGGTGAGGTGGGGTGATGCATAAAACAAGGGTTTGAAATTAGCTCAGAGACCGCTCCATAAGCCAAATATGTAATAGACAAGGCCTACTCCCTGCTCAGTGAACTGGACTCAACAGACCCTAGTCACAACACAAGAATATATCTGACTAGTAAGATTCTGAAAACCTACGTATCGATATCTCTCTGCAAGTGAATCAAGAGAGTGTAAAGCGGCATTAACAAAGCAGGGAAAAGCAGCCAAGCCCCATTCTAAACGTAAATTACTTTTAAAAACCCACAAAACAAAGACAGTGAAAGAGAGAGAAATTCTTACAAAATCCGTTCAGGGTCTATGATGCAACCTGGATTGACCATATCTAGACCCACAGCTGGATGAGACATAAGGCTGGACACTCTTGGGGCTGAGAGGATTGGTGAGGTTGGGTGAGCAAATGCAGATACTTTAAAGTAATACCGCGGGGTACCCACCCCATGTGTCTCAAATCTCCAGGTACAAGGCAATCTTCCTACATCAAAACATGCATGGGAAACCCAGAAGATGGTATGCCGTGAGATCGGAAAAGGTTTCTAAAACGCACCTCATTTCTCCTCTCCTTGTGCTCGGGTTCGCCATTCCAGCCGCTTGACTGAACATCTCCCTACTTGGAGAATCAGCACCTTTAACCTCCTGTTTCGTCCAGGTTGCAATTTGTCCTGAGGATGAACGGGAAGACGGGGAACCAACGAGAGACGAGCCCTAGGTGTTGGGACAGGCACAGGTCACTCTATTTTCCCATCAGGAAGAAGAATGAACCACAGGCTCAGCCTGCCCCCCAGAACCAAAATAGGGCCTGAAGCAATCCTGCGCTTTTGCGGCCAGCTCCCAAAAAAGCGAGGAGACAAATAGAGCTCAGGGGCACTGCAATTCACAAACGTGCAGAGTTATAAAGGAGAACTCTCGTCCACAAATATATTGAGGGAAGGCAACGAAGAGGATTTGAAAGCAAGGCAGATTTGCAGGAAACAGATTTCAGGAGGAAGATTCGACTCGCCTCTAAAGCACATGAAAAGCGGCAAAACGTTGACAATGATGCCCTTGGCCAAAAAGGGCGTATGCGTTTTTTCCTGAATATATTCAGGAAAAAACGCATACGCCCTTTTTGGCCAACCAAGCAAGCCGGAAGGGCAAATCAGCGCTACAAAGAAGTCTCGCTTGCCCTCGGTCAAAAGGGCCATGCTGAACAAAGTGTAAAAACCAGAAAAGCAGGACAGGCCATGGAGACATGGGAGCCTTGCTACGCTGATGGGCGGGATGTAAATTGCCAACAGGCACTCTGGAGAAGAGTACGGTGTGTCCTGAAACAAGTAATAAACACAGCGTAGAGAGCATAGGGCACTTCCACTCATGGGCGTATAAATTGGGAAAACTAAAAATCTACAAGACACAGGCACCCTAAAGTTTACGGCTGCTCTGTTTCCAAGAACCTCCGTTTTGGTCCACCTTCAATATCCCAGGAAAGAGAAAAATGGATAAAGAAATGGTGGTACTTGGCACAATGGAATATCACTCAGCCATGAAATCAATGTCATAAGGCTAGTTAGCAGCATGATGAGTGGATTTAGGTACGATGATTCTAAGTGAAATAAGTCACACAGAAAAAGACACTTATCCTAAGATATCGCTTATAGAGGGAATGTCAAAATCGCTACACTTGAACTGAATTACAAAACAGAACAGAGTCACACCTTTAGAAGACACACTATGGCTGCTTAACGGGAAAGGTGAGGTGGGGTGATGCATAAAACAAGGGTTTGAAATTAGCTCAGAGACCGCTCCATAAGCCAAATATGTAATAGACAAGGCCTACTCCCTGCTCAGTGAACTGGACTCAACAGACCCTAGTCACAACACAAGAATATATCTGACTAGTAAGATTCTGAAAACCTATGTATCGATATCTCTCTGCAAGTGAATCAAGAGAGTGTAAAGCGGCATTAACACAGCAGGGAAAAGCAGCCAAGCCCCATTCTAAACGTAAATTACTTTAAAAAACCCACAAAACAAAGACAGTGAAAGAGAGAGAAATTCTTAGAAAATCCGTTCGGGGTCTATGATGCAACTTGGATTGACCATATCTAGACCCACAGCTGGATGAGACATAAGGCTGGACACTCTTGGGGCTGAGAGGATTTGTGAGGTTGGGTGAGCAAATGCAGATACTTTAAAGTAATACCGCGGGGTACCCACCCCATGTGTCTCAAATCTCCAGGTACAAGGGAATCTTCCTACATCAAAACATGCATGGGAAACCCAGAAGATGGTATGCCGTGAGATCGGAAAAGGTTTCTAAAACGCACCTCATTTCTCCTCTCCTTGTGCTCGGGTTCGCCATTCCAGCCGCTTGAGTGAACATCTCCCTACTTGGAGAATCAGCACCTTTAACCTCCTGTTTCGTCCAGGTTGCAATTTGTCCTGAGGATGAACGGGAAGACGGGGAACCAACGAGAGACGAGCCCTAGGTGTTGGGACAGGCACAGGTCACTCCATTTTCCCATCAGGAAGAAGAATGAACCACAGGCTCAGCCTGCACCCCAGAACCAAAATAGGGCCTGAAGCAATCCTGCGCTTTTGCGGCCAGCTCCCAAAAAAGCGAGGAGACAAATGGAGCTCAGGGGCACTGCAATTCACAAACGTGCAGAGTTATAAAGGAGAACTCTCGTCCACAAATATATTGAGGGAAGGCAACGAAGAGGATTTGAAAGCAAGGCAGATTTGCAGGAAACAGATTTCAGGAGGAAGATTCGACTCGCCTCTAAAGCACATAAAAAGCGGCAAAACGTTGACAATGATGCCCTTGGCCAAAAAGGGCGTATGCGTTTTTTCCTGAATATATTCAGGAAAAAACGCATACGCCCTTTTTGGCCAACCAAGCAAGCCGGAAGGGCAAATCAGCGCTACAAAGAAGTCTCGCTTGCCCTCGGTCAAAAGGGCCATGCTGAACAAAGTGTAAAAACCAGAAAAGCAGGACAGGCCATGGAGACATGGGAGCCTTGCTACGCTGATGGGCGGGATGTAAATTGCCAACAGGCACTCTGGAGAAGAGTACGGTGTGTCCTGAAACAAGTAATAAACACAGCGTAGAGAGCATAGGGCACTTCCACTCATGGGCGTATAAATTGGGAAAACTAAAAATCTACAAGACACAGGCACCCTAAAGTTTACGGCTGCTCTGTTTCCAAGAACCTCCGTTTTGGTCCACCTTCAATATCCCAGGAAAGAGAAAAATGGATAAAGAAATGGTGGTACTTGGCACAATGGAATATCACTCAGCCATGAAATCAATGTCATAAGGCTAGTTAGCAGCATGATGAGTGGATTTAGGTACGATGATTCTAAGTGAAATAAGTCACACAGAAAAAGACACTTATCCTAAGATATCGCTTATAGAGGGAATGTCAAAATCGCTACACTTGAACTGAATTACAAAACAGAACAGAGTCACACCTTTAGAAGACACACTATGGCTGCTTAACGGGAAAGGTGAGGTGGGGTGATGCATAAAACAAGGGTTTGAAATTAGCTCAGAGACCGCTCCATAAGCCAAATATGTAATAGACAAGGCCTACTCCCTGCTCAGTGAACTGGACTCAACAGACCCTAGTCACAACACAAGAATATATCTGACTAGTAAGATTCTGAAAACCTATGTATCGATATCTCTCTGCAAGTGAATCAAGAGAGTGTAAAGCGGCATTAACACAGCAGGGAAAAGCAGCCAAGACCCATTCTAAACGTAAATTACTTTAAAAAACCCACAAAACAAAGACAGTGAAAGAGAGAGAAATTCTTAGAAAATCCGTTCGGGGTCTATGATGCAACTTGGATTGACCATATCTAGACCCACAGCTGGATGAGACATAAGGCTGGACACTCTTGGGGCTGAGAGGATTTGTGAGGTTGGGTGAGCAAATGCAGATACTTTAAAGTAATACCGCGGGGTACCCACCCCATGTGTCTCAAATCTCCAGGTACAAGGGAATCTTCCTACATCAAAACATGCATGGGAAACCCAGAAGATGGTATGCCGTGAGATCGGAAAAGGTTTCTAAAACGCACCTCATTTCTCCTCTCCTTGTGCTCGGGTTCGCCATTCCAGCCGCTTGAGTGAACATCTCCCTACTTGGAGAATCAGCACCTTTAACCTCCTGTTTCGTCCAGGTTGCAATTTGTCCTGAGGATGAACGGGAAGACGGGGAACCAACGAGAGACGAGCCCTAGGTGTTGGGACAGGCACAGGTCACTCCATTTTCCCATCAGGAAGAAGAATGAACCACAGGCTCAGCCTGCACCCCAGAACCAAAATAGGGCCTGAAGCAATCCTGCGCTTTTGCGGCCAGCTCCCAAAAAAGCGAGGAGACAAATGGAGCTCAGGGGCACTGCAATTCACAAACGTGCAGAGTTATAAAGGAGAACTCTCGTCCACAAATATATTGAGGGAAGGCAACGAAGAGGATTTGAAAGCAAGGCAGATTTGCAGGAAACAGATTTCAGGAGGAAGATTCGACTCGCCTCTAAAGCACATGAAAAGCGGCAAAACGTTGACAATGATGCCCTTGGCCAAAAAGGGCGTATGCGTTTTTTCCTGAATATATTCAGGAAAAAACGCATACGCCCTTTTTGGCCAACCAAGCAAGCCGGAAGGGCAAATCAGCGCTACAAAGAAGTCTCGCTTGCCCTCGGTCAAAAGGGCCATGCTGAACAAAGTGTAAAAACCAGAAAAGCAGGACAGGCCATGGAGACATGGGAGCCTTGCTACGCTGATGGGCGGGATGTAAATTGCCAACAGGCACTCTGGAGAAGAGTACGGTGTGTCCTGAAACAAGTAATAAACACAGCGTAGAGAGCATAGGGCACTTCCACTCATGGGCGTATAAATTGGGAAAACTAAAAATCTACAAGACACAGGCACCCTAAAGTTTACGGCTGCTCTGTTTCCAAGAACCTCCGTTTTGGTCCACCTTCAATATCCCAGGAAAGAGAAAAATGGATAAAGAAATGGTGGTACTTGGCACAATGGAATATCACTCAGCCATGAAATCAATGTCATAAGGCTAGTTAGCAGCATGATGAGTGGATTTAGGTACGATGATTCTAAGTGAAATAAGTCACACAGAAAAAGACACTTATCCTAAGATATCGCTTATAGAGGGAATGTCAAAATCGCTACACTTGAACTGAATTACAAAACAGAACAGAGTCACACCTTTAGAAGACACACTATGGCTGCTTAACGGGAAAGGTGAGGTGGGGTGATGCATAAAACAAGGGTTTGAAATTAGCTCAGAGACCGCTCCATAAGCCAAATATGTAATAGACAAGGCCTACTCCCTGCTCAGTGAACTGGACTCAACAGACCCTAGTCACAACACAAGAATATATCTGACTAGTAAGATTCTGAAAACCTATGTATCGATATCTCTCTGCAAGTGAATCAAGAGAGTGTAAAGCGGCATTAACACAGCAGGGAAAAGCAGCCAAGCCCCATTCTAAACGTAAATTACTTTAAAAAACCCACAAAACAAAGACAGTGAAAGAGAGAGAAATTCTTAGAAAATCCGTTCAGGGTCTATGATGCAACTTGGATTGACCATATCTAGACCCACAGCTGGATGAGACATAAGGCTGGACACTCTTGGGGCTGAGAGGATTTGTGAGGTTGGGTGAGCAAATGCAGATACTTTAAAGTAATACCGCGGGGTACCCACCCGATGTGTCTCAAATCTCCAGGTACAAGGGAATCTTCCTACATCAAAACATGCATGGGAAACCCAGAAGATGGTATGCCGTGAGATCGGAAAAGGTTTCTAAAACGCACCTCATTTCTCCTCTCCTTGTGCTCGGGTTCGCCATTCCAGCCGCTTGAGTGAACATCTCCCTACTTGGAGAATCAGCACCTTTAACCTCCTGTTTCGTCCAGATTGCAATTTGTCCTGAGGATGAACGGGAAGACGGGGAACCAACGAGAGACGAGCCCTAGGTGTTGGGACAGGCACAGGTCACTCCATTTTCCCATCAGGAAGAAGAATGAACCACAGGCTCAGCCTGCCCCCCAGAACCAAAATAGGGCCTGAAGCAATCCTGCGCTTTTGCGGCCAGCTCCCAAAAAAGCAAGGAGACAAATGGAGCTCAGGGGCACTGCAATTCACAAACGTGCAGAGTTATAAAGGAGAACTCTCGTCCACAAATATATTGAGGGAAGGCAACGAAGAGGATTTGAAAGCAAGGCAGATTTGCAGGAAACAGATTTCAGGAGGTAGATTCGACTCGCCTTTAAAGCACATGAAAAGCGGCAAAACGTTGACAATGATGCCCTTGGCCAAAAAGGGCGTATGCGTTTTTTCCTGAATATATTCAGGAAAAAACGCATACGCCCTTTTTGGCCAACCAAGCAAGCCGGAAGGGCAAATCAGCGCTACAAAGAAGTCTCGCTTGCCCTCGGTCAAAAGGGCCATGCTGAACAAAGTGTAAAAACCAGAACAGCAGGAGAGGCCATGGAGACATGGGAGCCTTGCTACGCTGATGGGCGGGATGTAAATTGCCAACAGGCACTCTGAAGAAGAGTACGGTGTGTCCTGAAACAAGTAATAAACACAGCATAGAGAGCATAGGGCACTTCCACTCATGGGCGTATAAATTGGGAAAACTAAAAATCAACAAGACACAGGCACCCTAAAATTTACGGCTGCTCTGTTTCCAAGAACCTCCGCTTCGGTACACCTTCAATATTCCAGGAAAGAGAAAAATGGATAAAGAAATGGTGGTACTTGGCACAATGGAATATCACTCACCATGAAATCAATGTCATAAGGCTAGTTAGCAGCATGATGAGTGGATTTAGGTACGATGATTCTAAGTGAAATAAGTCACACAGAAAAAGACACTTATCCTAAGATATCGCTTATAGAGGGAATGTCAAAATCGCTACACTTGAACTGAATTACAAAACAGAACAGAGTCACACCTTTAGAAGACACACTATGGCTGCTTAACAGGAAAGGTGAGGTGGGGTGATGCATAAAACAAGGGTTTGAAATTAGCTCAGAGACCGCTCCATAAGCCAAATATGTAATAGACAAGGCCTACTCCCTGCTCAGTGAACTGGACTCAACAGACCCTAGTCACAACACAAGAATATATCTGACTAGTAAGAATCTGAAAACCTATGTATCGATATCTCTCTGCAAGTGAATCAAGAGGGTGTAAAGCGGCATAAACACAGCAGGGAAAAGCAGCCAAGACCCATTCTAAACATAAATTACTTTAAAAAACCCACAAAACAAAGACAGTGAAAGAGAGAGAAATTCTTACAAAATCCGTTCAGTGTCTATGATGCAAACTGGATTGACCATATCTAGACCCACAGCTGGATGAGACATAAGGCTGGACACTCTTGGGGCTGAGAGGATTGGTGAGGTTGGGTGAGCAAACGCAGATACTTTAAAGTAACACTGCGGGGAACACACCCCATGGGTCTCAAATCTCCAGGTACAAGGGAATCTTCCTACATCAAAACATGCATGGGAAACCCAGAAGATGGTATGCCATGAGATCGGGAAAGGTTTCTAAAACGCACCTCATTTCTCCTCTCCTTGTGCTCGGGTTCGCCATTCCAGCCGCTTGACTAACCATCTGGGTACTTGGAGAATCAGCACCTTTAACCTCCTGATTGTACAGGTTGCAATTTGTCCTGAGGATGAACGGGAAGACGCGGAACCAACGAGAGACGAGCCCTAGGTGTTGGGACAGGCACAGGTCACTCCATTTTCCCATCAGGAAGAAGAATGAACCACAGGCTCAGCCTGCCCCCCAGAACCAAAATAGGGCCTGAAGCAATCCTGCGCTTTTGCGGCCAGCTCCCAAAAAAAGCGAGGAGACAAATGGAGCTCAGGGGCACTGCAATTCACAAACGTGCAGAGTTATAAATGAGAACTCTCGTCCACAAATATATTGAGGGAAGGCAACGAAGAGGATTTGAAAGCAAGGCAGATTTGCAGGAAACAGATTTCAGGAGGTAGATTCGACTCGCCTTTAAAGCACATGAAAAGCGGCAAAACGTTGACAATGATGCCCTTGGCCAAAAAGGGCGTATGCGTTTTTTCCTGAATATATTCAGGAAAAAACGCATACGCCCTTTTTGGCCAACCAAGCAAGCCGGAAGAGCAAATCAGCGCTACAAAGAAGTCTCGCTTGCCCTCGGTCAAAAGGGCCATGCTGAACAAAGTGTAAAAACCAGAAAAGCAGGACAGGCCATGGAGACATGGGAGCCTTGCTACGCTGATGGGCGGGATATAAATTGCCAACAGGCACTCTGGAGAAGAGTGCGGTGTGTTCTGAAACAAGTAATAAACACAGCGTAGAGAGCATAGGGCACTTCCACTCATGGGCGTATAAATTGGGAAAACTAAAAATCAACAAGACACAGGCACCCCAAATTTTACGGCTGCTCTGTTTCCAAGAACCTCCGCTTCGGTACACCTTCAATATCCCAGGAAAGAGAAAAATGGATAAAGAAATGGTGGTACTTGGCACAATGGAATATCACTCAGCCAAGAAATCAATGTCATAAGGCTAGTTAGCAGCATGATGAGTGGATTTAGGTACGATGATTCTAAGTGAAATAAGTCACACAGAAAAAGGCACTTATCCTAAGATATCGCTTATAGAGGGAATGTCAAAATCGCTACACTTGAACTGAATTACAAAACAGAACAGAGGCACACCTTTAGAAGACACACTATGGCTGCTTAACCGGAAAGGTGAGGTGGGGTGATGCATAAAACAAGGGTTTGAAATTAGCTCAGACACCGCTCCATAAGCCAAATATGTAATAGACAAGGCCTACTCCCTGCTCAGTGAACTGGACTCAACACCCCCTAGTCACCGCACAAGAATATATCTGACTAGTATGAATCTGAAAACCTGTGTATTGATATCTCTCTGCAAGTGAATCAAGAGGGTGTAAAGTGGCATAAACCCAGCAGGGAAAAGCAGCCAAACCGCATTCTAAACATACATTACTTTAAAAAACCCACAAAGCAAAGACAGTGAAAGAGAGAGAAATTCTTACAAAATCCGTTCAGGGTCTCTGATGCAACCTGGATTGACCATATCTAGACCCACAGCTGGATGAGACATCAGGCTGGACACTCTTGGGGCTGAGAGGATTGGTGAGGTTGGGTGAGCAAACGCAGATACTTTAAAGTAACACTGTGCGGTACCCCCCCCATGGTTCTCAAATCTCCATGTACAAGGGCATCTTCCTACATCAAAACATGCATGGGAAACCCAGAAGATGGTATGCCGTGAGATCGGAAAAGGTTTCTAAAACGCACCTCATTTCTCCTCTCCTTATGCTCAGGTTCGCCATTCCAGCTGCTTGACTAACCATCTCCCTACTTGGAGAATCAGCACCTATAACCTCCTGATTTTACAGGTTACAATTTGTCCTGAGGATGAACGGGAAGACGCGGAACCAACGAGAGACGAGCCCTAGGTGTTGGGACAGGCATAGGTCACTCCATTTTCCCATCAGGAAGAAGAATGAACCACAGTCTCAGCCTGTCCCCCAGAACCAAAATAGGGCCTGAAGCAATCCTGCGCTTTTGCGGCCAGCTCCCAAAAAAGCGAGGAGACAAATGGATCTCAGGGGCACTGCAATTCACAAACGTGCAGAGTTATAAATGAGAACTCTCGTCCACAAATATATTGAGGGAAGGCAACGAAGAGGATTTGAAAGCAAGGCAGATTTGCAGGAAACAGATTTCAGGAGGTAGATTCGACTCGCCTTTAAAGCACATGAAAAGCGGCAAAATGTTGACAATGATGCCCTTGGCCAAAAAGGGCGTATGCGTTTTTTCCTGAATATATTCAGGAAAAAACGCATACGCCCTTTTTGGCCAACCAAGCAAGCCGGAAGTGCAAATCAGTGCTACAAAGAAGTCTCGCTTGCCCTCTGTCAAAAGGGCCATGCTGAACAAACTGAAAAAACCAGAAAAGCAGGACAGGCCATGGAGACATGGGAGCCTTGCTACGCTGATGGGCGGGATGTAAATTGCCAACAGGCACTCTGGAGAAGAGTACGGTGTGTCCTGAAACAAGTAATAAACACAGCGTTGAGAGCATAGGGCACTTCCACTCATGGGCGTATAAATTGGGAATACTAAAAATCAACAAGACACAGGCACCCCAAACTTTACAGCTGCTCTGTTGCCAAGAACCTCTGCTTCGGTACACCTTCAATATCCCAGGAAAGAGAAAAATGGATAAAGAAATGGTGGTACTTGGCACAATGGAATATCACTCAGCCATGAAATCAATGTCATAAGGCTAGTTAGCAGCATGATGAGTGGATTTAGGTACGATGATTCTAAGTAAAATAAGTCACACAGAAAAAGGCAATTATCCTAAGATATCGCTTAGAGAGGGAATGTCAAAATCGCTACACTTGAACTGAATTACAAAACAGAACAGAGTCACACCTTTAGAAGACACACTATGGCTGCTTAACCGGAAAGGTAAGGTGGGGTGATGCATAAAACAAGGGTTTGAAATTAGCTCAGACACTGCTCCATAAGCCAAATATGTAATAGACAAGGCCTACTCCCTGCTCAGTGAACTGGACTCAACTCCCCCTAGTCACCGCACAAGAATATATCTGACTAGTATGAATCTGAAAACCTATGTATCGATATCTCTCTGCAAGTGAATCAAGAGGGTGTAAAGCGGCATAAACACAGCAGGGAAAAGCAGCCAAGACCGATTCTAAACATAAATTACTTTAAAAAACCCACAAAACAAAGACTGTGAAAGAGAGAGAAATTCTTACAAAATCCGTTCAGTGTCTATGATGCAACCTGGATTGACCATATCTAGACCCACAGCTGGATGAGACATAAGGCTGGACACTCTTGGGGCTGAGAGGATTGGTGAGGTTGGGTGAGGAAATGAAGATACTTTAAAGTAACACTGCGGGGAACACACCCCATGGGTCTCAAATCTCCAGGTACAAGGGCATCTTCCTACATTAAAACATGCATGGGAAACCCAGAGGATGGTATGCCATGAGATCGGGAAAGGTTTCTAAAACGCACCTCATTTCTCCTCTCCTTGTGCTCGGGTTCGCCATTCCAGCCGCTTGACTAACCATCTCCCTACTTGGAGAATCAGCACCTTTAACCTCCTGTTTCGTACAGGTTCCAATTTGTCCTGAGGATGAACGGGAAGATGGGCAACCAATGAGAGACTAGCCCTAGGTTTTGTGACAGGCACAGGTCACTCCATTTTCCCATCAGGAAGAAAACTGAACCACAGGCTCAGCCTGCTCCCCAGAACCAAAATAGGGCCTGAAGCAATCCTGCGCTTTTGCGGGCAGCTCCCAAAAAAGCGAGGAGACAAATGGACCTCAGGGGCACTGCAATTCACAAACGTGCAGAGTTATAAATGAGAACTCTCGTCCACAAATATATTGAGGGAAGGCAACGAAGAGGATTTGAAAGCAAGGCAGATTTGCAGGAAACAGATTTCAGGAGGTAGATTCGACTCGCCTTTAAAGCACATGAAAAGTGGCAAAACGTTGACAATGATGCCCTTGGCCAAAAAGGGCCTATGCGTTTTTTCCTGAATATATTCAGGAAAAAACGCATAGGCCCTTTTTGGCCAACCAAGCAAGCCGGAAGGGCAAATCAGCGCTGCAAAGAAGTCTCGCTTGCCCTCGGTCAAAAGGGCCATGCTGAAAAAAGTGTAAAAACCAGAAAAGCAGGACAGGCCATGGAGACATGGGAGCCTTGCTACGCTGATGGGCGGGATGTAAATTGCCAACAGGCACTCTGGAGAAGTATACGGTGTGTCCTGAAACAAGTAATAAACACAGCGTTGAGAGCATAGGGCACTTCCACTCATGGGCGTATAAATTGGGAAAACTAAAAATCAAAAAGACACAGGCATCCCAAACGTTACGGCTGCTCTGTTGCCAAGAACCTCCGCTTCGGTACACCTTCAATATCCCAGGAAAGAGAAAAATGGATAAAGAAATGGTGGTACTTGGCACAATGGAATATCTCTCAGCCATGAAATCAATGTCATAAGGCTAGTTAGCAGCATGATGAGTGGATTTAGGTACGATGATTCTAAGTGAAATAAGTCACACAGAATAAGGCACTTATCATAAGATATCGCTTATAGAGGGAATGTCAAAATCGCTACACTTGAACTGAATTACAAAACAGAACAGAGGCACACCTTTAGAAGACACACTATGGCTGCTTAACGGGAAAGGTGAGGTGGGGTGATGCATAAAACAAGGGTTTGAAATTAGCTCAGAGACCGCTTCATAAGCCAAATATGTAATAGACAAGGCCTACTCCCTGCTCAGTGAACTGGACTAAACACACCGTAGTCACCACACAAGAATATATCTGACTAGTAAGAATCTGAAAACCTATGTATCGATATCTCTCTGCAAGTGAATCAAGAGTGTGTAAAGCGGCATCAACACAGCAGGGAAAAGCAGCCAAGCCCGATTCTAAACATAAATTACTTTAAAAAACCCACAAAACAAAGACAGTGAAAGAGAGAGAAATTCTTACAAAATCCGTTCAGGGTCTATGATGCAACCTGGATTGACCATATCTAGAACCACAGCTGGATGAGACATAAGGCTGGACACTCTTGGGGCTGAGAGGATTGGTGAGGTTGGGTGAGCAAACGCAGATACTTTAAAGTAACACTGCGGGGAACACACCCCATGGGTCTCAAATCTCCAGGTACAAGGGCATCTTCCTACATCAAAACATGCAAGGGAAACCCAGAAGATGGTATGCCGTGAGATCGGGAAAGGCTTCTAAAACGCACCTCATTTCTCCTCTCCTTGTGCTCGGGTTCGCCATTCCAGCCACTTGACTAACCATCTCCCTACTTGGAGAATCAGAACCTTTAACCTCCTGTTTCGTACAGGTTGCAATTTGTCCTGAGGATGAACGGGAAGATGGGGAACCAACGAGAGACTAGCCCTAGGTGTTGGGACAGGCACAGGTCACTCCATTTTCCCATCAGGAAGAAGAATGAACCACAGGCTCCGCCGGCCCCATGGAAGCCGAATAGCGCCTGAAGCAATCCTGCGCTTTTGCGGCCAGCTCCCAAAAAAGCGAGGAGCCAAATGGAGCTCAGGGGCACTGCAATTCACAAACGTGCAGAGTTATAAATGAGAACTCTCGTCCACAAATATATTGAGGGAAGGCAACGAAGAGGATTTGAAAGCAAGGCAGATTTGCAGGAAACAGATTTCAGGAGGTAGATTCGACTCGCCTTTAAAGCACATGAAAAGCGGCAAAACGTTGACAATGATGCCCTTGGCCAAAAAGGGCGTATGCGTTTTTTCCTGAATATATTCAGGAAAAAACGCATACGCCCTTTTTGGCCAACCAAGCAAGCCGGAAGGGCAAATCAGCGCTACAAAGAAGTCTCGCTTGCCCTCGGTCAAAAGGGCCATGCTGAAAAATGTGTAAAAACCAGAAAAGCAGGACAGGCCATGGAGACATGGGAACCTTGCTACGCTGATGGGCGGGATGTAAATTGCCAACAGGCACTCTGGAGAAGAGTACGGTGTGTCCTGAAACAAGTAATAAACACAGCTTAGAGAGCATAGGGCACTTCCACTCATGGGCGTATAAATTGGGAATACTAAAAATCAACAAGACACACACCCCAACCTTTACGGCTGCTCTGTTTCCAAGAACCTCCACTTCGGAACACCTTCAATATCCCAGAAAGAGAAAAATGGATAAAGAAATGGTGGTACTTGGCACAATGCAATATCACTCAGCCATGAAATCAATGTCATAAGGCTAGTTAGCAGCATGATGAGTGGATTTAGGTACGATGATTCTAAGTGAAATAAGTCACACAGAAAAAGACACTTATCCTAAGATATCGCTTATAGAGGGAAGGTCAAAATCGCTACACTTGAACTGAATTACAAAACAGAACAGAGTCACACCTTTAGAAGACAAACTATGGCTGCTTAACGGGAAAGGTGAGGTGGGGTGATGCATAAAACAAGGGTTTGAAATTAGCTCAGAGATCACTCCATAAGCCAAATATGTAATAGACAAGGCCTACTCCCTGCTCAGTGAACTGGACTCAACACCCCCTAGTCACCGCACAAGAATATATCTGACTAGTAAGAATCTGAAAACCTATGTATCGATATCTCTCTGCAAGTGAATCAAGAGTGTGTAAAGCGGCATCAACACAGCAGGGAAAAGCAGCCAAGCCCGATTCTAAACATAAATTACTTTAAAAAACCCACAAAACAAAGACAGTGAAAGAGAGAGAAATTCTTACAAAATCCGTTCAGGGTCTATGATGCAACCTGGATTGACCATATCTAGAACCACAGCTGGATGAGACATAAGGCTGGACACTCTTGGGGCTGAGAGGATTGGTGAGGTTGGGTGAGCAAACGCAGATACTTTAAAGTAACACCGCGGGGTACACACCCCATGGGTCTCAAATCTCCAGGTACAAGGGCATCTTCCTACATCAAAACATGCATGGGAAACCCAGAGGATGGTATGCCATGAGATCGGGAAAGGTTTCTAAAACGCACCTCATTTCTCCTCTCCTTGTGCTCGGGTTCGCCATTCCAGCCGCTTGACTAACCATCTCCCTACTTGGAGAATCAGCACCTTTAACCTCCTGTTTCGTACAGGTTCCAATTTGTCCTGAGGATTAACGGGAAGATGGGCAACCAATGAGAGACTAGCCCTAGGTTTTGTGACAGGCACAGGACACTCCATTTTCCCATCAGGAAGAAAACTGAACCACAGGCTCAGCCTGCTCCCCAGAACCAAAATAGGGCCTGAAGCAATCCTGCGCTTTTGCGGGCAGCTCCCAAAAAAGCGAGGAGACAAATGGAGCTCAGGGCCACTGCAATTCACAAACGTGCAGAGTTATAAATGAGAACTCTCGTCCACAAATATATTGAGGGAAGGCAACGAAGAGGATTTGAAAGCAAGGCAGATTTGCAGGAAACAGATTTCAGGAGGTAGATTCGACTCGCCTTTAAAGCACATGAAAAGTGGCAAAACGTTGACAATGATGCCCTTGGCCAAAAAGGGCGTATGCGTTTTTTCCTGAATATATTCAGGAAAAAACGCATACGCCCTTTTTGGCCAACCAAGCAAGCCGGAAGGGCAAATCAGCGCTGCAAAGAAGTCTCGCTTGCCCTCGGTCAAAAGGGCCATGCTGAAAAAAGTGTAAAAACCAGAAAAGCAGGACAGGCCATGGAGACATGGGAGCCTTGCTACGCTGATGGGCGGGATGTAAATTGCCAACAGGCACTCTGGAGAAGTATACGGTGTGTCCTGAAACAAGTAATAAACACAGCGTTGAGAGCATAGGGCACTTCCACTCATGGGCGTATAAATTGGGAAAACTAAAAATCAACAAGACACAGGCATCCCAAACTTTACGGCTGCTCTGTTGCCAAGAACCTCCGCTTCGGTACACCTTCAATATCCCAGGAAAGAGAAAAATGGATAAAGAAATGGTGGTACATGGCACAATGGAATATCACTCAGCCATGAAATCAATGTCATAAGGCTAGTTAGCAGCATGATGAGTGGATTTAGGTACGATGATTCTAAGTGAAATAAGTCACACAGAATAAGGCACTTATCATAAGATATCGCTTATAGAGGGAATGTCAAAATCGCTACACTTGAACTGAATTACAAAACAGAACAGAGGCACACCTTTAGAAGACACACTATGGCTGCTTAACGGGAAAGGTGAGGTGGGGTGATGCATAAAACAAGGGTTTGAAATTAGCTCAGAGACCGCTCCATAAGCCAAATATGTAATAGACAAGGCCTACTCCCTGCTCAGTGAACTGGACTAAACACACCGTAGTCACCACACCAGAATATATCTGACTAGTAAGAATCTGAAAACCTATGTATCGATATCTCTCTGCAAGTGAATCAAGAGGGTGTAAAGCGGCATAAACACAGCAGGGAAAAGCAGCCAAGCCCCATTCTAAACATAAATTACTTTAAAAAACCCACAAAACAAAGACAGTGAAAGAGAGAGAAATTCTTACAAAATCCGTTCAGGGTCTCTGTTGCAACCTGGATTGACCATATCTAGACCCACAGCTGGATGAGACATAAGGCTGGACACTCTTGGGGCTGAGAGGATTGGTGAGGTTGGGTGAGCAAACGCAGATACTTTAAAGTAACACCGCGGGGTACCCACACCATGGGTCTCAAATCTCCAGGTACAAGGGCATCTTCCTACATCAAAACATGCATGGGAAACCCAGAAGATGGTATGCCGTGAGATCGGGAAAGGTTTCTAAAACGCACCTCATTTCTCCTCTCCTTGTGCTCGGGTTTGCCGTTCCAACCGCTTGACTAACCATCTCCCTACTTGGAGAATCAGCACCTTTAACCTCCTGTTTCGTACAGGTTGCAATTTGTCCTGAGGATGAACGGGAAGACGGGGAACCAATGAGAGACTTGCCCGAGGTGTTGGGACAGGCACAGGTCACTCCATTTTCCCATCAGGAAGAAGAATGAACCACAGGCTCAGCCTGCACCCTGGAACCAGAATAGGGCCTGAAGCAATCCTGCGCTTTTGCGGCCAACTCCCAAAAAAGCGAGTTGAAAAATGGAGCTCAGTGGCACTGCCATTCACAAACCTGCATAGTCATAAGTGATAACTGTCTTCCAGAAATATATTGAGGGTAGGCAACGGAGAGGATTTTAAATCAAGGCAGAATTGCAGGAACCATTTTTGGCTGGACTGGAAATAATATTCCTTTACGTGCTAAATGTTATCTAGAGAGTGGGATAGGTTTAATAAATACCCTAACCCTAACGCGTACCCTAACCCTAACCCATACCCTAACCCTAACACGTACCCTAATCCTAACCCATTCCCTAAACCTAGCCCTATCCGTAAAACTAACCCTAACCCTAAACCTAACCCTAACCCTATTACTAACCCGTACCCTAAATCTAACCCTAACCCTACCCCATACACAATGCCGTACCCTAATCTTAACCCATACCCTAAACCTTGCCCTAACCCTAAAACTAACCCTAACACTAACCCTAACCCATACCCTATGCCATACCCTCACACATAAACTAACACGTACCCTAAGCCGTACCCTACCCCTAACCCTAACCCTAAACTACCCTTGACTGCTTCTGCCACCAATAGATTTCCTAAGCACTAGTGTTTTAAGGAACAGGTTAAAAAGAAAATCCTAATGTGATTACTTTGTAATGTGTGTGTTCTATATCGTATCCTAGTGTCTAAAATCTTCTCCATAGCTGGACCTCAAATAATATTCCTTTACGTGCTAAGTGGTATGTAGATAGTGATATAATTTCAATAAATACCCTAACCCTAACGCGTACCCTAACCCTAACACATAATCTAACCCTAACACTTACCGTAATCCTAACCCGTACCCTAAACCTAGCTCTAACCCTAAAACTAACCCTAACCATAACCCTAACCCTTACCCTACGCCGTACCCTCACCCATACCCTAACCCGTACCCTAAGCCATACCCTAACACTAAACCTAACCCTAACCCTAACACATACCCTACGCCGTACCCTCACCTGTACCCTAACCCGTACCCTGAGCCGTCCCCTAAACCTAAACCTAACCCTAACACTAACCCTAACCGTAAAACATACCCTACGCTGTAATCTCACCCGTACCCTAACTCGTAACCTATGCCGTACCCTAACCCTAACCCTAACCCTAAGCTACCCTTGACTGCTTCTGCCTCCCATAGATTTACTAAGCACTAGTGTTTTAAGGAACAGGTTAAAAAGAGAATCCTAATGTGATTTCTTAATAATGTGTGTGTTCCTTATCTTATCCTAGTGTCTAAAATCTTCTCCATGGCTGGACCCCAAATAATATTCCTTTACGTACTAAGTCGTATCTAGAGAGTGGGATAGGTTTAATAAATACCCTAACCTTAACATGTACCCTAACCCTAACCCATACCCTAACACTCACACGTACCCTAATCCTAACCCGTTCCCTAAACATAGCCCTAACACTAAACCTAACCCTAACCCTAAACCGTACCCTAAGCTGTACCCTAACCCTAACCCTAACCCTAACCCATACCCTACGCCGTACCCTCACCCATACCCTAACCCGTATCCTAAGCCGTACCCTAACCCTAACCCTAACCCTAACCCATACCCTACGCCGTACCCTCACCCGTACCCTAACCCGTACCCTAAGCCGTACCCTAACCCTAACCCTAACCCATACGCTACGCCGTATCCTCACCCGTAGCCTAACCCGTATCCTAAGCCGTACCCTAACCCTAAACCTAACCCTAACCTATACCCAACGCCGTACCCTCACCCGTACCCTAACCCGTACCCTAAGCCGTACCCTAACCCTAACCCTAACCCTAACCCATACGCTACGCCGTACCCTCACCCGTACCCTAACCCGTACCCTAACCCGTACCCTAAACCTAACCCTAACCCTAACCCTTACGCTACGCCGTACCCTCACCCGTACCCTAACCCGGATCCTAAGCCGTACCCTAACCCTAACCCTAACCCTAACCTATACCCTATGCCTTACCCTCACCCGTACCCTAACCCGTACCCTAAGCCGTACCCTAACCCTAACCCTAACCCTAACCCTAACCCCTACCCTATGCCGTACCCTCACCCGTACCCTATCCCATACCCTAAGCCGTACCCTAACCCTAACACTAACCCTAACCCTAACGCTAACCCTAAACTACCCTTGACTGCTTTTGCCTCCATTAGATTTCCTAAGCACTAGTGTTTTAAGGAACAGGTTAAAAAGAAAATCCTAATGTGATTTTTTTATAATGTGTTTATGCTTTATCTTATCCTAGTGACTAAAATCTTCTCCATGGCTGGACCCCAAATAATATTCCTTTACGTGCTAAGTGGTATCTAGAGAGTGGGATAGGTTTAATAAATACCCTAATCCTAACGTGTACCCTAACCCTAATCCATACCCTAACCCTAACGCGTACCCTAACCCTAACCCAAACACTAACCCTAACACGTACGCTAATCCTAACCGTACCCTAAACCAATCCCTAACCCTAAAACTAAACCTAACCCTAACCCTAACCCTAACCCATACCCTACGCCGAACCCTCACCAGTACCCTAACCCGTACCCTAAGCCGTACCCTAACCCTAACCCTAACCCTAACCCATACGCTACGCCGTACCCTCACCCGTACCCTACCTCGTACCCTAAGCCGTACCCTAACCCTAACCCTAACCCTAACCTATACCCTACGCCATACCCTCACCCGTACCCTAACTCGTACCCTAAGCCGTACCCTAACCCTAACTCTAAACCTAACCCTAACCCTAACCCATAGCCTATGCCGTACCCTCACCCGTACCTTAACCCATACCCTAAGCCGTACCCTAACCCTTACCCTAACCCTAACCCTTACCCTCAACTACCCTTGACTGCTTCTGCCTCCAATAGTTTTCCTAAACACTAGTGTTTTGTGGAACAATTTAAAAAGAAAATCCTAATGTGATTTCTTTGTAATGTGTGTGTTCTTTATCTTATCCTAGTGTCTAAAATCTTCTCCATGGCTGGACCCCAAATAATATTCCTTTACATGCTAAGTGGTATCTAGAGAGTGGGATAGGTTTAATAAATACCCTAACCCTAATGTGTACCCTAACCCTAACCCATACCTTAACCCATACCCTAATCCTAACCTGCACCCTAAACCTAGCCCGAACCCTAAAACTAACCCTAATCCTAACCCTAACCCATACCCTAAGCCATACCCTAACCCTTACTCTAAGCCGTACCCTAACCCTAAACCGAACCCAAACCCTTACCCTAACCCTAACCCTAAACCCTAAACCCAACCCTAACCCTAACCCTAACCCTGACACTCTCCCTAATTAAGGCCGTGACACTGTCTTTAAATAATGTCCTGATGCAGTTCTTACCTGAGATGCTGATGCTCTCACTAAGACCTTGAAGTCTCTATCTGAAAAACTGACACTGTCTGTAACTAATTTCCTGACTTTTTCTTTAACTAACCTCCTAATTTTGTCCCTAAATAACGCCCTGAAACTGGTCCTAACTATGGCCCTGATGCTGACCCTATCTAAGGCCCTGACGATGTCCCTAATAGACTTAGATGTCCCTCACTGTTGTCCTGATCCTGTCCATTACTAATGCCCTGAATATGTGCCTACGTAAGTCTCTGACCCTGTCCTAAGGCCCTGACCCTGTTCCTAAGTAAGGGCCTTGACGCTGTCTCTACAGAATGCCCTGACACTGCCCCTAAATAACGGCCTGACACTGGTCCCAAGTATGGACCTGATCCTGTCCATAACTAAGGCCCTGAAGTTGTCCCTCATTAAGTCTCTGACACTGCCCTTAATAAGCCCCTAAACCATGTCCCTAGCTAATGGCCTAAGCTATAACTTACAAAGTCCCTAACACTATCCCCAAGACGCTGAAACCCTCCCTAACTTAGGCTTTGATGCTGTCCCTTAGTGCTTAAGTGGTCACAAAATCACACCCTGATTCTATTACTAAGGCCCTGAATATATCCCTAAGAAAGTCTCTGAAGTGTCCCTAACTAACGGCCTAAACTGTCTCTTACTAAGGCCTTCAAGTTATCTCTGAGGGCCTGACAACACTGTCCCTAACAAAGGGCCTGTTGCTGGCCCTAACTAACGTCCTGATGCTGAACCTTACTGAGGCCCTGATGCTCTTCCTAACTAAGGCCTTGATGCCGATTCTACCTGAGGCCCTAAAACTGTCTGTGACTAATGACCTGACTCTTTCCCTAACTAACACCCTAATTTTGTCCCTCATTAATGCCCTGACAATGGTCGACACTACAGCCCTGATGCTGGCCCAATCTAAGACCTTGACGATGTCCCTAATAGCCTTAGATGTCCCTCACTGTTGGCCTGACCCTGTCCCTAACCAAGGCCCTGACCCTCTTCCTAAAGCTGTGATGATGTCTCTACCTGAGGCACTGACACTGTCTATAATAATGGCCGACTCTTTCCCTAACACCCTGATGCTGCCCCTAATAGCCTCATGTATCTCTCAATAATGCCCTAATCCTGTCCATAACTAAGGCCCTGAATATGTCCTTAAGTAAGTCTCTGATGCTGTCCTTAACTAAGGCCCTGATACTCTCTATACCTAAGGCACTGACACTATCTATAATAATGGCCTGACTCTTTCCCTAACTAACACCCTGATGCTATCCCTAATTGAAGCCCTGAAGATGTCCCTAATACCTTTAGGTGTTCGTCAGTATCACCCTGATCCTGTCCATAACTAAGGCCCTGAATATGTCCCTAGGTACATCTCTGACACTGTCCCTAACTAAGGCCCTGATGCTGTCTCTACCTCAGAACCTGACGTTCTAATGTCCAGACTCTCCCTAACTAACATCCTGACGCTGCCCCTAAGTGAGGCCCTGACACTCTTAACTAAGGACTTGCTGCTGTCCCTACCTAAAACCCTGACACTGCCTGTAACTAATGACCTGACTCTTTCCCTAATTAACACCCTAGTTTTGGCCCTAACTAAAGCCCTGACACTGGTTCTAATTATGGCCATGATGCTGGCTCTAAGGCCCTGAAGATATCCCTAAGTAACAGCCTGAATTTTGTCTAACTAAGGCTCTCACGTTATCTCTAACTTAGGCCCTGACGCTGTCCCTTATAGTCTAAGCTGTCATTAAATAATGCCCTGATCCTGTCCATAACTAAGGCTCTGAATATGTCCCTAAGTACATCTCTGATGATGTCCCTAACAGCCTGAACCGTCTCTTCAAGTTATCTCTGAGGATCTGACACTGGCCCTTACTAAGGCCTCACCCCAGGGTTGTCCCAGGCTGCTGGGCAGTTTTCTCTTGTCCTCATCTCTAGCCAGCTGCCTGCCATTGGCCACTCTAAGATTCTGCGATGCAGTGGTCCCACGTGGGATGTGCCTGTGTAGGCTCACCTGCGGGAGGAGAGTCATGGCCACTCCGCCCTCCAGGGGACTGCGGCTCAGCCAGCGTCTGGACACAGGGTTCTGTGTCCTTGTTTGTTGTAAACCCCTTGGAGTTACCTCTAACATTTTTTAAATGGATCTCCCCCTCAGCATATTTATGATTTAAATTATTTACCACATTAAAATTCAGGAATGACATTATTAGAATGAGCAGGAAGACACAGGATGCCCCCCCCAATGATCTATTACTGGGAGGATTTAAAATTCTAATGAGAAAACACTCACTCTCCTCTTCCTCTTGGGCGTCAGCACAAGGCGGGAATCAGCTGCATTCTTTATTTATCCCTCTGATTTTCCAGAACATTTCCTTCAAGGAGAAATCTCTGGGCTCTGTGGGAACTGTGAGTGGTGACCATCCGGTAAATCTGAGACTGAAAAGAAAGAGGAAAAGAGATAGAGGAGGAGATGAGAATTGGTGATGGGGAGAAACAGGGGCATCCACGTTCAATCTCAGGCTGAGAGTCTGGGTTAATCTCCAACGAACCTAAGGACCACCAGGAGCTGGTCCCACTGGCCTTGTCACCTGGTATGGGGATTGGGGACAGCCAAACCACCATGGCCACTTTCAGAGAAATAAAGAAGGTGGGAGGGCACCCCTGGGAGCCAGGTTGAAAATGGTCATGCTGTGAAATAATAAGATGCCCTTTTCAGAAAAGTGAAGACGGTTCTCTTGGTTCTCAAAGACTTGCAAATACTGTGTCCTTCTGGAGGCATGCTGAAGGCTTCAGCCTTTGAGGGCAGTAATGGGAGTGCATCTGGGCTCAAAACCATCCAGCACTCACTCCTTGAGGGTGCAGAGGATGACCAGTGTCCTCCCCTCGGGTGCTGTGGGGCCTGAGATCCCCTGATCACCGAGGACGGGAGGGGCCGCACAGACACTCCACTGGACCACCGGGGGCTTGGCTGGTGGGCTACAGTCCTTTATCAGATACATGGTTTGCAAACATCTTGTGCCATTTTGGATGGTGGATTATCTTATTCCTTGCTCCTTTTATACACAACTGTTTTTCATTTTGAGGAAGTCCAATTCATCTATCTTGTCTTTTGTTGCTTGTGCTTTTGGTAGCAGATCTAAGAAATCATGACCAAATCCAAGGTCATGAAGATTTACTCTCATGTTTTCTTCTACGAGTTTTATAATTTTGGTTCTTGCATCTAGGCCTTTGGTCCATTTTGCGTTGATTTTTGTATATGGCGTGAGGGGAGGTAAGGGTCCAAGTTTATTCTTCTGCACGTGGGTATCCAGTCGTTCCAGAACCTGTGCTAACTGTTTGGGAGAAAATACGTGCAAATAATGCGACCAACAAGGGCCTAATTCTAAAATATACAAACAGCTCATACAACTCAAAAAAGAAAAAAGAATCAAAAAATAGGCAGAAGGTCTAAATAGACATTTCTGCAAAGACATACAGATGGCCAATAGGCACATGAAAAGATGCTCCACATCGCTAATTATTAGAGAATGCAAATCAAAACTACAGTGAGTTATCACTTCATAGTGGTCAGAATGGCCATCATTAAAATGTCTAGAAATAAATGCTGGAGGGGGTGTGGAGAAAAGGGAACCCTCCTACACTACTGGTGGGAATGTAAATTGATGCAGCCACTATGGAAAACAGTATGGAGGTTCCTCAAAAACTAAAAATAGAATTACCATATGAACCAGCAATCCCACTCCTGGGCACATATCCAGACAAAACTATAATTTGAAAAGATACATTCACCCCAGCATTCACAGCAGCACTATTCACAATAGGCAAGACATGGAAGCAACCTGAATGTCCCTCAACAGATGAATGGATATAGAAGATGTGATACATATATACAATGGAATATTACTCAGCCGTAAAACAGAATGAAATAATGCCATCTGCAGCTACATGGATGGACCTAGAGATTATCATACAAAGTGAAGTAAGTCAGACAGAGAACGACAAATACCATATGATATCACTTATATGTGGATTATAAAATGAGACCCAAATGAACCTATCTACAGAACAAAAACAGACTCTCAAATATAGAAAACAGACTTGTGGTTGTCAAGGGGAAGACAGGCGAGAGAGATGGATTGGGAGTTTGGGATTAGTAGATACAAATTATTATATATAGGATGGATAAACAAGGTCTTACTGTATAGCACAGGGAACTATATTCAATACCCTGTAATAAACCATAATGGAAAAGAATACGAAAAATATGTATATATGTATGTATGTATATATGAATCACTTTGCTGTACAGTAGAAATTAACACAACACTGTAGGTCAACTATACTTCAGTATCAATTAGTTTGAAGGCACTTTTATAAATTAGGCCTTATTTCTCTTGTCCTTTCATCCTGGGACAAATGTATAACAGAAACTAACCTGGATTACTCCGGGATGAACTCATATCACACAGAACTTTAATTGTTGAACAAACCATGAATACCAGTTACACCATGGGATGTCCTGATCCAATATGAAGTTTGTATACCTTGCATCAAGCCTGCAGATTCCACTAAATTTGGAAATTCAAACTGAAATGAAGCCACCTATCCCATGACTTCTCCACAACTAGTTATACAACATCAATTGGAAACCATATACAATCAAATGAATGCAGACAGAAACAACTATAGCCTTCCTTTTTTTTCCTTTTAGATAAAGACGGTATTTAAGGTGATGTCTTGGGCCGTTTCAGGGTGTTACTCAATTTCCTGGGTATCTGCCATGCACACAGGAAGTACACGTTAGTTAACTTGTTTGTGCAACTATATGAAGGTAGTTAATACCACAAAACTGTATACGTAAAGTGAATTAAATGCTAAAGTCATGTTTTGTATTTTTAATGACAAAGAAAAAAAAGTGTAGCGCTGATATTTGTTACAAAAATGAACATTAAAAACATTCTTAGTGAAAAAGCCATACAGAAAAGGCCACCTAGATCCCATATTCATCTTGCCTGCTTCAAATCCATCAAGGTTGTCCAAATGAGGGGGAAACTCAGTAATGGTTCCAGAAAAAGAAAACTGGATCAGGATGGAAAAAGACATTTTCATACAGTTGGGACAGCAGGTGAAAGTTGAAGTGGGGCTGAGTATTAAATAATAGTGTGGACACCAGGATTTCCTCATTTAGGGGTTATGTGCTGGTTCCTTGGGCAAAACACACTGAGCATTTTGTGTGAAGTGGCAAATGGGAGTACTTTTTGCCATTATTGCAACTTTTCTGTACATTTTAAATTACTGGAAAGTAAATTACTTTTCTAGACAACCATGTCAGTATCATGCCAGAAAATCAGATAAGACAGACATCAAATTTTGTTATAGGGGCCAAGACTCACCCAGACCAAGTTCAACCAAAGTTGTGATACTTATTTCCCTTGTAGGAGTCCGCATGGTATTAAGAGGCACTGTGGGAAGAGTATATTAGTAGCTACCATGTCTTGGGTCCTGTGGATTACCTGGGGTGCAGTAGAAACTGAGATTTTAGTATTGCAATTTTTCACATTACTTCAAAAAATATGTTAAAAAATGAATTCAGTAAAGTTGCAAAATATGGAATCAATATACACAAATCAGTTTTGTTTCTATACACTAATAATGAACCACCAGCAAGAAAAATTAAGAAAACAATCCCATTTACAATTCCATCAAAAAGAACAAACTATTTAGCAATAAATTTAACCAAGGACATGAAAGATGTATACTCAGAAAACTATAAAGCATTGATAAAGAAACTGAAGACACAATAGAAAACAATATTCCATGCTCATGCATCAGAAAAATTACTATTATTAAAATGTTTATTCTACCCAAAGCCATGAACAAACAGTGCCAGGAAAACTAGACACCAGACTCCAAAGAACGACACTGGTCACCATCTACACTGCACATAAAACTAACTAAAAGCACACAGTATTCCACATTAAACCCTTTCTCTCCTGAGGCCCCTGAAGATGCACCCCACCCACCCAGCAGTCAGCTGCACAGGAAGATTCTCCACACTTGCTCATTTTTTCCTCTTGTGGAGTCTCCTCACCAGTGGTTCCTGAGAAAACCCAGCTGCTGTCAGTGTGGACAATGCCTCATGGTCCAGAAACCTAAGCCCTGACAGGAGACAAAGCTCCTGTCTGCTTGTCACAGAGCAAAGTCTGTGGGCAGGGTGCACCTGTGCCCCCAGGGTCAGACAGGTGGGCTCAGCGCCCCCTGTGGGACGTCAGAGAAGTGCCGGGAACACCGCACTCACAAACCCAGAGGCCTCATCTGGAAGGCAGTTCTGCTGTATATACTAAAGTTTGGAAATCCAAACTGAAATGGAGCCAAGTATCTCACTGTATCTTCTCAAAAGATGGTTAAGGAGCAATTCATTACAAACCATATGTAATGAAATGAATGTAAACACAAACTTTACAACTTAAACCAAAATTCACTCAAAATTGCCCATAGACAAATTTAAATTACCAAACTATAAAAATCCTAGAAAAAAAAAGATAATCTACATGATTTTGGATCTGGTGACCTTATTCAGAAAACCGGAAGACAAACCACAAACTGCAAGAAACTATTTCCAAAACACATATCTGATAAAGGATTTGTACTCAAATTATGCCAACAACGCCATTAAAATTTGGTAAAGATTGAAACACACACCTGGCCCAAGAAGATAAACAGGCAGTAAATAAGCATACAAGAATATACTCAAGACGCTGGTGGAATGCATGCACAACCAACTTCGGAAGACAGTTTGGCAGTTTTTTCCAAATCTAAAAAGTTTCACCTTAGGATCCAAGAAGTGTACCTCTTGTATTTAGACAACTGCTTTGAAAAACTGTGTTCAAACCGAAACTAGCATCAAGTAATGCACAGCAGCTCTATTCATAATGGCTAAAAACTTAAAGATATCAATATGTCCTTCTGCAGATGAATTCATAAGCAAATTAGGGCACATACATGGCAAGGGGAGAAGAATACACCACCCCAAAATATGCCCATTTGACAAAAGGATTATTTTGCACTGATTAAGAAACAGCAGACTCAAGAGAATCTTTCAAAACCAAGTAGAAAATGCCCTATTAGGAGGTAAATTTATATTTATTAAGGATATCTCCATTTGTAAGGGTATGTCCCTCTCTGGACCAGGAATTGAATGACGACTAAGTATCAAGAAAAGCTTGTTGGGACTTCCCTGCTGGTCCAGTGGTTAACACTCCATGCTCCCAATGCAGGGGACCAGGGTTCAAGCCCTGGTCAGGGAACTAGATCCCGCAAGCTGCAATTAAGAGCCCACATGCCGCAACTAAAGATTCCACAGGCCGCAACTGAGACCCAGCGCAGCCAAATAAATAAATGTTTTTTAAAAAAAAAAAAAAAACCTTGTCAACGAAATAGGCCTGGATGTAAATCTGTGTAACAACCATACCCTTGTTTACTGTGCTTTGCCTAATAACCTCCCTTAAATGGCTTCCTCCATTCCCTAATATCTTTCTTTTGTTCTCAGTGGAAGATAGCATTTAAGGTAACGGCTTGGGCCATTTCAGGGAGTGACTCAGTTTTCCTGGGTATCTTTCAAGTATACAGGAGGTATGCATGGTATATATTAAACTTCTGATTGTTTTCTCTAGTTTATCTCTTTTTCATTACAAGGGAGATCTCAATAAAGAACATAGAAGGGTAGAGGGAAAATTATTTTTCCTCTAATATACATGCAATGCAATAGTATTCAGAGATATAAAGGAATGGACCATCAACCCGTGCAAAAAAAAAAAAAAGATACATCTAACACTTACATTGCTAAGTGAAAGAATCCAGTCTGAAGTGCTACACACTGTATGGCCTCATTTATATGACATTCTAGAAAAGGCAAAACTGACATGGTAAACAGTGTATGGAATATGTGGTTGAAATAGTCCACATGATACTTTAGTGGTGAATACCTGTCACTATGCATTTGTCTACACCGACAGATTTTTACAACCCAACAAGTAAATTACAATCTATTCAAACTTAGCTACTTAGGATATGGGAGTGTCAAAGACTGGAATACAGAATGTAACAAAGAATCTAACTGATTCAGAAATGTATGAAAAAACTCACTGTTTGTAGTGGGACAAATGGGCTGACCTAAGTTAACTTTGGAAATACACAGAACCTGTAGGCCAAAGACAAAATGTGCCATACATACACAGTGGACTCTATGTTCTTTCCATGAGGGGTAGTAGCTAATAGTACTGAAACTACTATATCAGTAATTGAATGGAACAAGCACTGAATTTAATAAATGACAAATGGTGGAAGCCAGGTTTCCTACCACTGGAGTGGGATGTTACAGTCAAACAAAGGGAGAAGGTTACAATATCCATGTCATAACAGATCCGGTTGGAGATACCAGTATAAACTATCTTTAGCCTACACATAGTTCCACATGGAAATCTTTATAATTATGTGTATATGCATAGGCTGGGATACATGCATATATTTCCACGCACTGTCAGCTGAGCATATTTAGCTCCCACATGTAAGTTTTTAATACCATTCTCTAATAAAAGGAACAAGGGCTCTTTGAAGAAAGGGCTGATGCTAGGACTGAGACAGTAAATATATGAAGCAGGATAATCTTAAAATATCAGAAAGTAAAGAAGTACCAAAAATTTTAAAAACCCACAAAAGAAAAATTATGTAAAATGAAAACAGGAGCAAATGCAAAAATCTCTCAACAGCCAAAGCAAGAATTAACTAAGCAGTCTAATAATGTAGTGCTGGATTATAACCAAAAGTTTATAATAATTATTCACGTGTCCAAACTGGTAAAAATAAATTACATAGTTTTTGATGAATGGTGTTAAATAGAAATCTCCTATGCAGAAAGCTTCTAAACAATTTATATAGCCACTCAGCTGTCCATCAAGGGTGTGAAGCTAACCCCTCTCTCCTCAAGTGTGGGTTCTGCATTATGACTTCCTCCTAAATAAGACACACAGGATGGACATGGGAAAATATTAACTTCACTGTGGGAACACTTGACAAACACTACCTCAGCTAGGTGACCAAAGTTGAGAATATAAGTGAGAAGTTCCCTTGAGAGCCTGTCCTCTTGATATACAGTGAAGAGGAAGCACTTCACCTCTGTGATCTGCTTTTTCAAAGCCAAGTCTAACCACGACAAAAACACCAAGCAAATCCCAGTGCCCGGCAGTCTATAAAATACCTGACCAGTCCTCCTCCACACTGTCAAGGTCATGGAAACAAGGAGAGTCTGAGCAACTGTCAAAGCCCAGAAGAGACTAAACAGACATGATGACCCCATGGCCTTTGAGATCCTGGAACAAGGAAAGGTATAACAAAGGGAACATGAATAGGGACTTCGGTTAATAATAGAGTATCAATATTTGTTCATTATTTGTCATGATTCTGTAGAAAATTAGACAGGAAAAATTAAACGTCAAATAAGAGAAACCTACTGTAACAAACTGGAAATCCAGAAGAAACAGGTGATTTCTTTGTAAAAACTCATTACCAAAATGAACACTAAATTAAGGAAAATACAAAAAGACCAATTAATTACTGAGGAACCTCTTCCCCATACTGGTTATCCTATCACTGTTCCAGGGTTTCCCTCTCCCGGGACAGGGAAGGAACAGGGACAGAGCTGTTTGGCAGCTCCACTAATATCTGGTCCCACCCAGAATCTTCATCTCCCCCAGCCATGCCTACCCAGTGAGGACACCTGAGGAAGGATCAGGGATTATTGATTCAGATATATCAACTACAAATTTTTCTTTTCCCAGCGACTGGACACACTTACTGAAGTAAAATAAATTAGTATTTACTTACTGTCCTCCCAAGACTGCAAGAAGTTCTTTCACTTACTGACAAGTCAGGATCGTTGGTGGTGGTAAACTCAAGTCTCTTTCCTTGTCATCAGGTCCTCACATCTTAGAGGCTGGCCCAAAACAGCCCATGTGCCCTCAGAAGACACACAGACCTCATTCCTGCCCCTGAGAGGTGGGAGCCCTTGAGTTATGCCATCTCCCTGGCCATATTAATTGCCCATCCCTGAAAAACAATACTGCTCATTTTCTAGTATCTTCTCTCTCATTTACTAAGTGAAGAAACCAAATGCTAGGGTGGTAAGGAAACTCTTGTGCAATGAAGTAATGGGAGGCTCAAGAATTATTCCATGCCATGGAACCCATAATTGGCAGGCTTTCCAGAGGCCACATGGATGCATATGGCTCTCCAAGACAATGCAGCCTCAGTGTGAACCTCCCATTGGGAGGTCCAGGTGCTCCCATATCTTTGATTCTTAATGAATATGAATGTCAAAAGTTTCTAACGACTGAAAAGACAAAGGATTGCAGGGCCATGGTCTCCTGTATGGTTGTTGTGTCAGGGACACACTCCAATGTTTAGAGGATTATTACTTCTCTTGGCAGCCTATGAGGCTGTGAGGGGGAGGACTTTTTCTCAACCACATGGATGTTGGTAGTTGAAACTTCTCAAAGGAATGTCTACACTGCCCAGGTAGCTGTTGAATTGCCCGTAACTATACATGAGGGCCTGACAATGCCCAGGCTGGACTGAGCTAGAGGACCACAGATGCCTGCCTGGATAGTCAGAGGTCAAGGGCTGTCCTGCCTGAGGCTTGATCATCTACTCATGCCCACTCAGATGGGACAAAGGATGCCTCCAGTGCCAAGAGGGCCCCACCAGCCCTTAAGAAGGCAGCATCTGGGGGCTGGCAGGTCACTGCACCCAGTCCTGTATAAATCCACACATGTCCACTGAGTGCCCTCCTGTCTGGGCTGTGCTGGAATCTGGGGCTGCCCAGGCAGGGTAGGGCCAGCATCACCCTTCCCAGGTAGGAGGGCAGAAGGAAACCATGCATGACTTCTGACACCCTCTCCAATCCTTGACAGAGGTTGAGTTGGATAAGAAACAGTCCGAGACAAGAACAGACATTTCATTCTTCTTTCAGAGCCCAGGACTGAGGGAAGGGACGCCAGAAAAACAGTTATTGACCTCAGCTCCCTGACTCTTGTTTGACCCTGGGCAAGTCCTATCCATTCTGGAGGCTTGAGAGAGAAAGAGAGGGGAGGGCAATGAGGGCCAATTGTGCTTAAACCTAACTCTAACCTTTACCCTAAGAACCCTAACCTCTAACCTTAACCCCCTAACAACCCTAGCCCCAGACCCCTAGACCCTCGCCCCTGACCCCTAAACTCTAATCCCCGGCCCTGACCCTTTAACCACAACCCTCTACCATGACTCTCCAACAATGACCCATAACCCTAAACCGTGACCCCTGAACCCTCACACTGACTCAATCCCAGGCCTAAAGCCCGGCCTAGTGGGTACCAAGGGATGACTGTATGAACTCTCAAATAAACCAAGGAACTAAATCTTCCTGACCATGAATTTAGCAATGGTTTCTTAGATTTGACAGTAAAGCATAAGAAATGAAAGAAAAAAATAGATAACTTGGATTTCCTCAAGATTACAAACCTTTGTGCAACAAAAGAGGCTCTCCAGAAAGTAAAAAGACAGCCCACAGAATGGAAGATAATATTGGCACATTATATATCTGATAAGACTCTTTACCGAGAATATACCCAGGACTTTTACAACTCATCAACAAAAAGACAAACAATAAAATTTTTGAAACAGACAAATGACTTGCATGGACTGCTCTCCAGGCAAGACATACAAATGGTCAACAAGGACATGAAAAGATGTCAAACATCAGTAGTCATGATGAAAATGCAAATTAAAGCCACAGTGTGATGCCCCTTCACACACACTAGAATAAAAATAAATTTTTAAATAAATTTTTAAATAAATTTTTAAATATATAAATAAAAATAACAAATGTTGGCAACAATGTAGAGAAATTAGAACCCTTAAAAGTTACTTGTGGAGATGTACAATGGTGTAGTCTATGTGTACAAAACTTTAGCATTTACTCAAAAATATAATTACCATGTGGTTCAACAACTCCACTCCTAGATATATACCCAAAATATGGAAAACAAGTGTTCAAACAAAAACTTGTTCACCAATTATTCATAGCAGCACTGTTCACAATAGCCCAAGGTAGAAAAGATTTAAATGTCCATCAGCAGGTAAACAGATAAGCAAAATAAGGTAGATCCATAAGCTGCATTATTCTGTCATATAAAAGAATAAAGTAAAATTATACAGCCACTGTGGAATACTGTATGGTGGCTCCTCAAAAACATGGAAAATGTATGATCCCTTGATTCTGCTCCAGGGTGTACACCCAAAATATTAGAAAGCAAGGACTGGAACAGATATCTGTACCCCATATTCATAGCAACATTATTCACAATTTCCAGCCAAAAGGTGGAAGCAACACAACACATCCTTCAACAGATGAATGGATAAGTACAGTGTAGTATATACACAATGGAATATGATTCAACCTTTAAAACTAAGGTAATTCTCACACATGCTACAATGTGGTTGAACCTTGAAGTCATTATGCTAAGTGAAACAAGCCAGACACAAAAAGGACAAACGTTCTATGATTCCACGAGTATGAGGTATCCAGATAAGTCAAATTCAAAGACAAAGTAGAATAAGGTTGCCAGGGGTTGAGGTGAGTTAGTGTTTAATGCCTACGGTTTCATATGGGGAAAATATCTGGAGATGGATGGTGAGGATATTTTTACAACAATGTGAATGTAGTTAATGCCATAGAACTGTATACTTAAAAATGGTTTAAATGGGGCTTCCCTCACGGCACAGTGGTTAAGAATCTGCCTGCCAATGCAGGGGACATGGGTTCAAGCGCTGGTCCTGGAAGATCCCGCATGCCGTGGAGCAGCTAAGCCCGTGTGCCACAACTACTGAGCCTGCGTTCTAGAGCCTGCGAGCCACAACTACTGAAGCCCGTGTGCCTAGAGCCCGTGCTCCACAACAAGAGAAGCCACCGCAACGAGAAGCCTGCACACAGCAATGAAGAGTAGCCCCCGCTCGCCGCAACTAGAGAAAGCCTGCACACAGCAACAAAGACACGACACAGCCAAAAAATAAAAAATAAAATAAAATTTTTAAAAAAGCTTTAAAAAAGCGGTTTAAATGGTAAATGTTATGTATTTTTAATCACGATGGAAAAAATGAATGAAATAATCATCAATGTTACAATGTGGATAAACACTGCAAACATCCTAAGTGAAAGAAGCCACACAGAAAAACCACCCAGATCATGCTCATCTTGTACACTCTAAGTCCAGCAAGGTTTTTAAAGTGAGGAAAAGCCCCAGTGATGGTTCCAAGAAAAGAAAACTGGATTCGAATGGAAAATATATTTCCACAAAGCTGGGGCAGCTGGTGAAAGTTGAAGCAGGTCTGGGGATAGGATTATAATGTGGAAACCATAATTATTCCTCATTTTGGGGTTATGTGCTGGTTCCCTGGGAGAGTGGCCCTCCCACTCTCACAGGGTAAAACAAACTGGAGTATTTTGTGAATGTGGAAAACTTGATACTGCTATTTGAAGTTTTTTATACACTTGAAATTTACTAGAAAATAAAGTACTTATCAAAACAACCATGCCATACCACGCCAGAAATACAGACATCAAACTTTGTTATAGAGGCCAAGCTCTACCCAGATCCAGCTCACCCACAGTGGTGATGCCAATCACCCTTGTAGGAGTCCACATACTACAAGAGGCACCATTGGAAGATTACATTGGGAGCCACTATGTCTTGGGTGCTGTGGATGACCTAGATGTAGTTGAAACAGTGGGATTTCTGAATTCTAGTTTTCCATATTCAACCACCAAAAAACTGTTACAACTAAAAAATGAATTCAGTAAAGCTGCAGGATACAAAAAAAAGAAAAATCAATGCACAAAAATCATTTGTGATTCTATACACTGATAATGAACCATCAGAAAAGGAATTTTTTTAAAAAATCCCACTTACAATTGCATCCAAAAAGATAACTAGGAGTAAATTTAACCAAGGACGTGAAGGACCTGCACACTGAAAACTGGAAGACACTGATAAAGGAAACTGAACAGACAAAAATAAATGGAAAGATACCCCGTGCTCATGGGTAAAAAGAATATTTTGAAAATATGCATTCTAAGGTGGGACTTTCCTGGCCGTCCAGGGGTTGGGACTCTGTGCTCCCACTGCAGGGGGCGCAGGTTCGATCCCTGGTTGGGGAACTAAGATCCCGCATCATGCATGCCACATGGTGTGGCCCAAAATTTTTTTCTTAATTTTAAAAAATATGCATTCTAGCCAAATTAATGTACACATTCAACACAATCCCTACCAAAAGTCCAACGACATTTTCCATAGAAACAGAGCAAACAATCTTAAGATGTGTGTGGAACCACAAAGGACCCAGAAGAGCCAAAGCCACCCTGAGGAAGGAGAACGGGCTGGAGGCATCTCGCTCCCTGACTTCACACTTCATTACGAAGCTACAGTCCCAAAAAAGTGTGGAATTGGCACAAAAACAGGCGCACAGACCAGAGGAACAGAGCAGAGAGCCCAGGAATCAACCTACAGGTATGTGATCAGTTAATTCACAAGAAAGGAGCCAAGAACATACACCAGGGAAAGGACAGTCCCCTCAAGAAATGGTGCTGGGAAAACCAGGCTCCACACGCCAAAGAACAACACTGCACTCTGTCTACACCACACACAAAAGCGGCCAAAAACCCAGTTTTCCACATCAAGCCCTTCCTCTCCTGGGTCCTCTGAAGACAGACCCCCTCAGCGGTCAGCCATGCACAGGAACCTTCTCCCCACACTTCCTCACCTTTTCCCTCAGTGGCGTCACCTCCCAGCAGGTCCTGAGGAGACCAGGCTCCTCTCAGCATGAACTGGACCCCACAGTGTCCCTAAGCTGAAGCCTCAGGGGATCCTGAGGAGACTCGGCCTCTGTTAGTGTGGACTCGACCCCAGCTTGTCCTGAAACCTGGCTGTCAGCGTGGACGCAACCCACGTGTCCCAGAAGCCAAAGCCCCAGTGGGTCCTGAGGAGACAGGGCTCCTCTCAGCATGAACGTGAACAGCATGATCTGAACAGACATCCCGCCAAAAAAAGATATACAGATGGTAAACATCATACAGAAACAAGCTCAACATCATATACCATTAGGGAATTACAAATTAAAATCATGAGATATCACAGCACACCTATTAGCACTGCTAAACTCCAAAAATATGAAAATACCAGTTGCTAGAGGGTGAGGAACAAAAGGAGCTCTCCCTCATAGCTGGGGGGATGCATGTGCAGCCACTTTGTAAAACAATTTGGCAGTTTTTTCCAAAGCTAAACAAGTCTCACGTTGGGATCCAACAATCATGCTTCCAGTATTCAGGCAACTGCTTTGAAAATCTATGTCCAAATGCAAACAAGGATGCAATTATGCACAGCAGCACTTTCATAATGGCTAAAAACTTGAAGAAATCAGGATATCCTTCAAAAGATGAATGTATAAGCAAATTGGGATAGATCCATGTCAAGGTGAGTAGAATATGCCACCCCAAAATATGTCTCTCTGGCATAAGGATTATTGGTCTGCTTTAAAAAAAAGGGGGGCTTCCCTGGTGGCTCAGTGGTTAAGAGTCTGCCTGCCAATGCAGGGGACACGGGTTCGAGCCCTGGTACGGGAAGATCCCACACGCCGCAGAGCAACAAAGCCCATGCTCCACAACTACTGAGCCTGAGCTCTAGAGCCCACGAGCCACAACTACTGACCCCGTGTGCCACAACTACTGAAGCCTGCACACCTAGAGCCTGTGCTCCGCGACAACAAAAGCCACAATGAGAAACCCACGCACTGCAAAGAAAAGTAGCCCCTGCTCGCCACAACCAGAGAAAAGCCTGCACGCAGCAATGAAGACCCAATGCAGCCAAAAATAAAATAATATATTCAATAAAAAATCTCAGAAAACTGAGATTGCTGTTTTATGAAAGACATTTACAATACAGAAGTCGCCATTTATAAGGGTATGTCCCTCTTTGCACCAAAAATAGAAGGATAATTAAATCTTAAGTAACTCTTTTCAATGGAGAAGTCCTGACTTAAATGTGCAAACAATCATACCCTTGTTTACTGTGCTTTGCATGATAACCTGCCATAAGTGGTCTTCCTCCCTTCCCCAGCATATTTCTTCTGTTTTTAGCTGAAGAGCTATTTAAGGGGATGGTTTTGGTCATTTCAGGGAGTGACTCAGTTTTCCTTGCTATCCCCCCTGCATTCAGAAGGTAGACATGTAATTAAACTTCTGCTTTTCTCCTGGTAATCTGTCTTTTATTACAGGGGCAGGGTGGCCTCAACCAAGAACCTGCAAAAGTAGAGGGAAAATTGTTTTTCCGCCCATACACATGCAGTGGAATACTACTCAGCAGAAAGGAATGCACCATCAGCCTATGGAAAGACATGGATAAATCCTCAGTATATACTGCTAAGTGAAAGCATCCAGGCTGAGGAGGCTGCACACAGTATGACCCCATTGGTGACATTCTGGGAAAGGCAAAGCTACATAGATGATAAGCAGATCATGGGGTGGGGGGTTTGAAGTATTCCATGTGACATTCTAGGATGGATACCTGTCACTATGCATTTGTCTAAGCCCACAGATGTGTATAGCCCAAGGGGCCAATCATAATCTATTCAAATTTAGTTATTTAGAATGTAGGCATGTGTCAGGATGGAATACATAATGTGACAGAGTCTAACTGTGTTAGAAATATATGGAAACAACTCACTGTAGGGGATGGGATAAAAGGTGCTGACCTAAGTTACCTTTGGAAATGAATGGAATCTGTAGACTAAAGGCAAAATGGACCGTATATAAAGAGTGGGCTTTATTTTACGAAGTTCTTTCCAGGGTGTAGTAGCTAACAACTCTGAAACCTCTGCACATGTAACCTGGAAAGGAGCAATGCATACATAAATGGCAGATGGTGGGAGCCAGGCTCCTCATTGTGGGAACGGGAAGTTACAGATAAGCAAGGGGAGAGCCTCTGCCCTCGTAAACCTGGATCTGGGCTTCCTGGGAGGACGCTGACTGGCCGGGGGAAACACACAGATCTTCACGCTGGGAAGACCCTGCAGACACAGGAACTTCACACCCCATCTTTCCACCCATACCTGCTGGAAACACTCAGCCCTCCATCATCAGTCAATTGCAGCGTTTAAGACATTCTCACCCCCAGGCAGATAAAGGAACATGAGGGTCTTGCTTACCCCTAAGCTGTCCCAGAATCCAGGCCCTGGGGGTGGAGCCAGGATGGGGGTGCCTGGGCTCCTGACCAGCAGGTGAGAGGAAGGAGGAAGACCAGTCCCGAGGACAGAGGTTCCCTCAAGTCTGTGAGCCCAGGAGCCCCGATGGGATTCATTCCCAGTGCGGACATGGGCAGGGCCTGCAGTGGTTCTGTGTTCCCCCTGGGCCCCTTTGATGAAGCCATGGCAACACTGGGCCCAGACGTCTCCTGGCGGTGTCTCAAACTCTGACACAGCGGTTTTACAAAGGAACAAGAGAATGGAGCTGAGCCCCTGACGGCCACTCCTTTCTGGCTCTGAGTTGCTTCCAACAGGACCGCAATCACCTGCACATAGTCTGCTGTGACCTACCTGCCCCCATTGGCCTTTCCTCTCCCTCCCTGTGATGAGTCCCGTGACATTTCCAGCCTGGACCCCTCTCCCAGGCCAGACGCCTCTGTCCAGTCACTGCACCCCCATCTCACCTTGGGGGCTAACAGGGCCCTCAGGGGACCGGGATCCTGCAGGTCTCCACACCCAGGAGCAGCCCCACCTTCCCAGGTTGCTGAGCCCAGGCACCGGGTGTAACCGAGCAGGACCCTACGGGGCCTTCCCAGGACAGACCCCTCCGCCACATCCTCTGCTGGAGCTCCTCTCTGAAGTACCTGGATAACAGCATCTGATGCACGCTTCCTGAGTTGTTTTACAGATGCTGAAACCACCACCAAACGGAAGAAATTAACTACCTGATGATCATGAACAGGTAGCCCCGGAACTTCTGGTGCCTAAGAATTTAGAGTGTTAACCGCCTGTTACCTCACCATCAACCAGAGAATTGTGCACCAGCTGATCACATACCCTGCGACCCCCCTCCATCACTTGGCCTTTAAAATTCCTTTGCTGAAATCCTTCAGGGAGTTTGGGGTTTTAGAGCACAGGCCGCCTGGCCTCCTTGTATTGGCACTTTTACAATTAAAGCTGCACTTCCCTTCACCACACCCGGTGTCAGTAGACTGGCTTTACTGCACTCGGGCAAGCGGACCCAAGTTTCATTTGGTAACACTGGGGTCTCCCAGGCTCCCACTCTCCTTGTGCCCCACTGACTGTCATCTGCTCCTCCAGAGTCTTGTTGCAGCAAAAATAGAAATGAAGTTTTCCCTCCCCTGAGAACAAGGAAAACAAAGGGAACAGCGAATAGGCTAGAGAAGAAACATAATCTGGCCTGAAAGAATTAATCACTCCTTGTTTTACTTTGTCACTAATTTGTAGTAACTAGATGTGTACTTTACAAAGCTAACCTCACTCCCTGACGCTATGTCATTTACATTCGGCACCCATCACCCCTAACTCTGTGTGAGTTACATCCCCTGCCTCTCACTCCCTAACCTTATTATGTCCAGCACTTACATTCTATACGCCCTTCATAACAAGTCACCCCCTATAGTTTTTGCATTTCAGAAACAAGGTCACTGGTCGATAAACCAGAGGCAAACGGACGCAATTACCAGACTGCCGGACCCCAATTACCGGGCAGCCTGATGCCAGCTATGACTGTTTTGAAATAATGCAAAGGAAAGGAGGAATGCAAGACCTTCACTACTTTGATCCTCATCCTATACCCCGGACTGCGAGAGCGCCACGTATAAAATCTTCCCTGATTCTCAAGGAGGGGTGCCCAGTTCTTGAGGCGCTAGCTGGTTGTGTCTTCCTTGTTGTCTGGCAGAAGAATAAAGCCATCTCTCTCTTCCTCCAAAATCCCTGTCTCCGTATTTCTGTTTGGCCTCGGTGCACAGGGAAGCCGAGATTTCGACAACAGTCTGTGGCCAGTTCCCACACTAATTCACCTCTACACCCACAGCCCTGGCCCAAGCCCGATCTTGTGCCTGGTTCCTCCATCAGGCCCTGGTAAAACTCCCTGCCCACACGGTGCACCTCACATCCCACCCCAACGTGGTCTTTCTGAAGCATAAACGAGACTGTGACCCTCTCCCACCCCAACGTGGTCTTTCTGAAGCATAAACGAGACTGTGACCCTCTCCCACCCCAACGTGGTCTTTCTGAAGCATAAACGAGACTGTGACTCTCTCCCACCTGTAATCCCCCAAATGTTTCCCCACTTCCACTAGGGTATCTGCTGGGAGAGACATCTGCCAAGGCCCTGAGAGTCCCCGGCATCCCCACGAGGCTGCTGGCTCCTGGGTTTCCTGACAGTGAGCACCTCAGCTGGCCAGGCGACATGGCAGGAAACCCCAGAACTGCTCACCTCAGGAGGGGACTGGCACGGCCACTGCCTGATCAGAGAGAGCAGAGAAGGGCTCCCCAGCTGGGACACAGACTCTGCACGAGTGGCCTCTCCCTGAGCCACTACATCACCTCGTGTGACTTGAGGGAAGGAAGGACCGAGGCACACTTGGCTCCTAAGGAGGATGGGATAGGCTCAGCCATGTCCCCACAAATTCACATGCTGAATCCCTAACACCCAGGACCTCAGGATGTGGCTGTATTTGGAGATGGGATTTTTAAAGAGGTGATCAAGGTAAAAATGAGGTCACTAGGGTGGATCCTAATCCAATAGGATTGGTGTCCTACAAGGAGAGATTAGGACACAGAGAGGCACAGGGGGAGATCATGACGACCTGGGGAGAAGATGGTTGTCTAAGCACCAAGTAGAGAGGCCTCAGGAGAAGCCAGTCTGCACACACCTTGATCTCAGACAGCATCCAGGACTGGGAGATAGGCCTGTTATTCAAGCTGCCCAGTCTGTGGTATTTGTTATGGAGGTCCTGAGCAGACTCACATGCAGGGTAACTCAGGGCTCAGACTGGACAGAGCCCACTCTCCATCCCCCTGTACGTGAGTTACAGGATCCTCAGGATCTGAGGAGGGGGACCCTGAGGAGAGACACAAGATAGAAGATGCTAGGCATTAACATGACTGCATTCATGTTAAACGTGCCTGAAGTCCATTCACACGAGATGGTTTTGTCCTGTATGTACATCGGCACCTTCGGTCTGAACTGCAGATCTTTAGCTTCACCACCTCCACTGAGAGCATTAGCTTCACCTGCTGTGGACCGTCTCCTATAGGATTTCCAGAACCACAAAGCATCGAAGCTTCACAGGATCCAGAGTCTGTGCGCTAGCGTCTGGGCGACCCTCACAGCAGGGCCGCGCAGCTGCCCATCAGAACCCATTTCCCTTTTTCCTGTTCACAGCTACCCTGCACCTCCCAGCTTTCCCACCCCTTACAGCTAGGGCGTAGTGTCTCGTGTTACCAAGGGGAAGGGGTGGAGGTGGTGAGGGCCTTGGCCAGCCTGCATCCTTGGATGGAGGGCATGATGCCCACCTGGTCACCCCACCCTGCTGGTTGGAGCCCTCACCTGGAAGCAGGGAGGAGAAACAAGGGGAACAGAGCCTGGGACCTGACACCCACCTGCCCTGGACTCTCACAAGAAGGGGACAGAGACAGCTTGAGCTTCAGCCCAGTTTTGGGAGACACTTTGTTCCAGCAACAAACTTCTGCCTTAAAAGCCAAGGTGCTTTACAAACCCCTCCCCAGCTGTCACAGAAAGTCAGGCTTAATCTCATCACACTTTTCTCAAACCCCAGCTCATGGTGAGACCACCTCTCAGGTGATGGTGCTTCAGAGCAGCCCCTTTAAAAGATCCCTGGAGTTCAGCTCTCCCAGCCCTGCCGTCAGTTTAAGGGAGAAGTTTCCTTGACAACCTTGACAAACCTGCTCAGTTTCCTTGACAACCAAGCTTCACAATCTCCCAAACTCTTCTCCTTCAAACATCCCTATTCTAGGCTTGATGAGCCTAAAGTGACAGTGCTGTCATCATGTGCCAGAGAGTGACTCCTCCAAGCCCGTAGTTCCTGGTTACATGATGCTATTGATGATGAAATCCCAGAAGAGCCAGCTTTGCAAGGTAACCACTTCTGGACTCGGCACTGGGTCCCTTTCCACAGACAGAGTGGAGTGGCTGTTTCCACGGGGCCCGTGGTGGAAGAGCTCACCTAATGCTGCCAGGACTTCATCCCTTCCAGGTGATTCCAGGGTCCTCATTCTCCCCAGACCCCCACCCACATGGCTGCTGTCTGTGCCAGTCTATACGGGACCTTGGCAATCTCCTAAAATGAGGGTTATTTTATACACAGGTTGAATGCTGACCCCAAAAGATGTGCCCCCCCCAGAACACGTGAACAGGACCATATCTGGGAAAAGGGTCTTTGTATATGTAGTTAAGGATCTCAGGGTGAGGTCATCTTGGGTTAGGGTGGCCCTCAATCCAACTGAGAGAGTCCTTATGAGAAACAAAAGAAGAGAAACACAGACTTAGAGAAGCCACGTGAAGACAGAGGCAGAGACGGGAGGGATGCAGCCACAGGCCTGGGGACGCCTGGAGCCCCCAGAAGCTGGAAAAGGCAGGAAGAACCCTATCCTGGAGCCTTTGGAGAGACTTCCATCCTCCAACACCTTGATCTCAGATGTCTGGTCTCCAGGACTGGGGGAGGATGAATTCCTGTTGTTTTAAACCACCCATCTTGTGGTCATTTGTTACAGAAGCCACAGAACGGTCACACAGACCCTGCTCTGTAGGATCCTGGAAGTGTGGGTCTCATTAAAGGCCAACAGAGGCTGGATTGTAGAGCCCTTAGAGTCAGCATTGGGCCCCAGAAATCCTAAAGCAGTGGCTGGACACCAGAACGTTGAGGGGTCAGTCAGAAGCCCAACCCTAAGGGTGCCGGCTGCACACGGTCTCCCCAGGTTTTTACGCCTGTACATGCATAAAATAAGTATTTCCATCCTGATTCAGGACCTCTGTTATCACCGTTCACGTTGCTAATTAAGAACCCACTAGTTACACAGATGAAAACCCTATCAGGACACTTGGTCCAGTGGTAAACAATTCTGAAGTTGGTCACAGGTGGGGAATCGTCTCCCATGCAGCCAGCAGCCCCCACACAAGGAGCGTCCTCATTGCAAAGCTGGGGGACCGTGAGGAGGCGTCTCTGAGTAAACGTGAGCTGAGCCCCAGGCCAACTGCTGCTGAACTTTTCCCACCCTTCCCAGGTAAAACACCTGAATGTATGCAAGGACTTCAAAGCCTAGAGGAAGGGGCTTGGAGTCACACCAGCGACAACACGCAGGCCGACTTGGTGCCTGCAGGCCAGCCAGGATGGTCCTGGCCCCGGGCACTCTTCTGGAAGCTTTCCATTTCCCTGCCTGAGCTACCCCTCCTGTCCCAGCCCCCACTGCTTTTTTCCTTCCTCACCTCTGCCCGGGTAGAAATTCCAGCAGCAGGTATGGGTGACACATCCTCTTCTTTAGCAGGTGGCAGCCCGGCAACTCCTGCAGAAAGTCCAGCAGAGCCCCACTCACACCGGGCCACCCATAGAGCCGTGGGCCCTACTCCCTCCCACCAGCCCAGCCCCGAGACTGCTGACGGGGCAGAGAATATGGCGTCAGGCACAGCTGCAGGGGCTTTTGCTGCCTGGAGGGGTATTTATATTGACCTCAACCCAGGCACACCTGTGGAGGGCTGGCCGGCCGAGTCAGGCTGCCCAGGTCAGCCAATCCTCGCCCCTCAGGGGCTCAGAGTTGCAGAAAATGGGCCTTGCTGCACCGGCCAGGTCCAAGGAACAGGTGTAGGGTCCTGAGAGTCAGGATAGACAAGAGGCGGCAGCCCTGGCTTGTTTTCTAATCATTTTATCTGGTCCATGAGTGGGAGACAACTTCAAGAAGACCCTCTCCTAATGAGAGGAACCCAGGAGTCAGGGAGAGGAGGGGTGGTGGGTGGAGACAGAAGCCTGGTGCCCCGGCTGCAGTGGAAACCCCTGGAAGACCAGGCGGAGAGAGGCCACACAGAGTGAAGCCCAGGGTCACAGACCTGTCGGAGCTGCTGTTTGTTAGTTCAAGCCCTGCTCTGAGGTGCTCTGTGTCAGCTCTGAGCAACAGGTGAGCTGGGGGTGCTCTGCAATGAGGGCTATGTGCACGGTTCCTGTGTGCCCAGCCCTGCCGGGGTACCTGCCCAGGGGAGCTCCATATCCAGGGAGGGGCCTGCCCACGAGAACCCTGTGGGCTGCTGGGTACCTGCTCAGGTGAGCTCCATATCCTGGGAGGGGCCTGACCATGAGAGCCCCATGGGCTGCTGGGTACCTGCTCAGGTGAGCTCCATATCCTGGGAGGGGCCTGACCACGAGAGCCCCGGGTGCTGGAAGGGGGGTGTGTGTATGAGCGTCCTCTCTGTGCAGCCGGCACAGAGTTGCTTAGCAACTTCCCTGTGGGCAGTGCTGGGATGAAATGAGAACCAGGAGATGCTGCGGGCCCTATGAACCCCTGTCCATCCAGAGTGATGAGGTCAGTAGGTGGGTGCTGGCCACTGTGCTGCGTGAGGGAGGCCCCACGGGTACCTCTTGTGTCTTCCTCCTGACACCAGGGAGGTCTCCCCAGGACAGAGCAGACAGCCTGCTTGGGGCAGGTGGGAGCTCCTGGTGACACTGCAGGGGACATGAGAGGGACAGACCAGGCAGGGGGAGGTGGGAGCCCAGGCAGAGCCATGGGGCTCGGGGCCGAGGGGGTTCTTCTGGGTCTGAGCTGGGAGTGGACGTGCAGGTGGTGAGTGTGATCCAAGAAAGCGGCCCTGGTGATGTGCGGCTGAACCTGCGTCAGAGTGACAAGCCTTCCGGATGATCCCAGAACACGATAGTGAGACGGATCCTGTTAGAAGAAGGTAAGTGAATCCCCCCAAGAGGAGGCTCTGTGAGCTGGTCCTGGGGGTGTGGGTGAAGGGAACAGGTGTGGAAGCTGCGGGGAGTGGGCAGTCCCCCTGGGCAGGTGGCAGGTGCAGACCCCACTCCGTGGTCCCACACCTGTGCTTCTGGCTGGATTACTTGGCTTCTCAGAGCCTCAGCTTCCCAGTCACTATCGGGTGATGGTAGCATGGATTGACTAGTAATTTCCTCAGAACAGGGTAGAAAGGGAAATGGAAAATGGACATTCCACAGAACACCGTCAGTATGGGAATCGCAGGCCCTGTTTCCCGCAGGTCTGTCTTCAAGATCAGGAGAGCAAATCCGAGCAGACTTGCAGCAGAGCCTGGGGATGGGCTCTGTTTGGTGGGTCCCCCAGTTTCCTGAATCTCGGAAGGGGCAGCTCCAGTGGACAGTGGCAGGTTCATCCCACACCTGGAAGCATCCAGACCTCAAGGCCCAGCAGCCCCCGAACCCTGTGTCTGGGCCCCTGGGAGGCAGACAGGACAGGCCGGCCTCCTCCTCAGCCCTCTTCCTGCCCAGAACAGGTGAGGTCCAGGCCGTCATTAGGAAGAAGCAGGGATGGGGGTGTCCCATGTGGGAAGAGGACACGGAGCAGCTTGTGTATGTGGACGTCCACACCAGGAATGTGGGGCGGTGGGATGTGGGCACTGGGAGGGGCAGACGGTGGGCCTGAGGAAGCAGGGCAGGGCCGGGAGTCCTGAGGAGGGGGTGTGCGAGCTTTGCCTGTGCAGGGCCTCATACTCCACGGGGCTGCCTTCCCCTGGTCACTGGGGAGGAGGAGCCAAGCAGCGTTGGTGGGGTGACCACACGCGTCCCCAGGCCCTGCCAGCATCGGACCTTCAGGCTCGGGGTTGGAGATCCTGAGGAGCGCAGGTCCAGCCGTGCCCACCAGGGAGGCATGGAGGGGTCGGGCAGGAAGCACTGGTGTGGTCATCCCCTGTGTGGAAGCTCCCGAGCCAGTGTCCAGTGGGAGCTCTCACCTCGCACGTGGGTTTCACGTCCACAGCTCAGATCACCTTCTAGCCGCTTGGTTTGTTTTCCAGACACAAAGTCCTAATATCTCCTATGTCCCCTGCCTGTGAAAAGGCGCGTCTGATCTGGTACCAGATGCTGCCCCTGGTCCCTCCTGACTGGATGCCCAGCAGCCAGTGTCACCGCGTCATGAATGTCAGGGGGTGTCAGGCGTGGGGGGACGAGAGCACACGGTCCACGCCCACGAGGGGCCGTGCCGTCCACGGAGCCGGTGCTGTGGCTGTACGTGTGCCATGCCCCCACCCCACAGGCAGAGACCACCGTCCCCTTACAGACTGTTACCAAGTGAAGTCACATGGACCCTGCTCGGGCCCTCGCCTGGCGAGGCGCTCTGCCTCAGCAGGGAAGGTTTCCTTTTTCCATGTGGGTTCAAGTAGGCAAATAACAAAACCAAAGCTGAGACCACCACAGCACAGGCTCTGTTCAGTGGCCAAAGAATGGAGAAATGGGAACGAAGTTCACAGACCAACTTCTCGCCCTCCTGGAGAGAGTGGTTTAATTTTAAAGGGTAAAGACAAAGGGAGGAGGAGTGAGGCTAATGATGGGGATGAAGAGGCCTTCCGGGGAAGGGGCAGGGATTTTCCCAAGTGAGTGGGGTACCACCTCCTTTCACCCGTCTTTGGTCCTTCAAGTCCAGTCATGGCCACTGATAGGTGTGTCACTTAATATGCTGATATAGTAAATTCAACATGTGATGAGACTCAGGGTCTCTTGGAGGTCACATTCGTTGCCATCTTGGTCCCAGCTGGTTTCATCTGTTTGTTTGTAGCTTCCTTTCTTATCTCTGGACCCCTTAACTTAAATACTTAGGTGAACTCCTGCCGAAGTTGGGGGGTGGAGGACAGCCCTGTGAAAGGTGGGTCCACGGGTTCTGAGCAGGGCCTGGAGCAGCTCTGACAACAAGAGGAGGAGGCTGAGACGGGTGGTCAGTCTGACGCCCGCACTGGGGCCTGTGGTCGGCATGCGGAGATGGTCAGCTGGGGCAGGTGTCAGGGAAGGTTCTCGGTGTTTACACAGAAGATGTGAACGTAGGCCCAGATGCAGAGCTGCCTGCAGACGCTGCTACGGAACCCCCTGATTCTTTCCTGAGAAAACTGGTGGGGGGGCATTCAGGCAACAGGGCAAACAGGTTGCTCTGGACGTTCTTGTGGGGAAGTGGGGACTTAGCAATAGGGGCTCAGCCCGCATAACCCCAGAAGCCCTCCCAGGACAGCCCCAGAACCGCTTCTGGAATGGCAAGGAGAAGTGGGTCTTCCACCTACTAGACGTGGAGGAAAGAGCTGGGGTTTGCAGGGCCGCCCTCACCTTCAGGGACTGGCTGGGAGGCTCACAGGACCCAGCACATGCTTGTGGCTTGTGTGCTCACAGCTGAGATGGGGCACAGCACGCAGTAGGGATGCACGGGAGGGAGGGCCCCTGCTCTGGTCACCTCATGACCCTTCATGCCCACTCCTTCCCTCGAGGGTCTCTAGGATGTCTCTTCCCCCAGCGACGAAGGGCAGAACCATGACAGTTACCCCCACCCCCGTCCCCCCAGGGAGGCTCATTAGAGACTTGGCACCCGGCTGGGGGCTGGTCACGTGGTGTTGTCTGCCCTCACCCTCCAAAATGCCAGTGCCCAGAAGGGGAGCCGGGGCTCACCCTGAACCACATGGTTTGTGCAAACAGCACAGGCGCAGGGAGCTGCCCCTAAAGGGAGGAGGGAGGGTTTAGATCAGGGAAGGGAGCTGCTCACCAGCTGCATTAGCTTCCTGGGGCAGCTGTAATAAACGACCACAAACGGAGGCTCAGAGCAACAGAAACCTGTCCTCTCTCAGTCCTGGAGACCAGACGTCTGAGGTCAAGGTGTCCCAGGGCCGCTCTCCCTCCAGAGGCTCCAGGGGAGGGTCCTGCCTGCCTCTTCCAGCTTCTGGAGGCTCCAGGCATCCCTGGGCTTGTGGCCGCATTCCTCCCGTCTCTACCTCCGTCTTCACATGGTGTCTCCTGTGTGTCTGTGTCTCTCCGCTTGTCTCTTAGAAGGACACTGGCACTGATTTAGGGCCACCCTGATCCAGGATGACCTCATCTTCAGATCCGTAACTAATTATACCTGAAAAGACCCTACTTCCAAATAAGGTTCCATTCTCAGATTCTGGGGGGCATGACGTGGACATAACTTCTGGGGGACCCCCATTCAACCCACTATAGCACCCAGTTCCCAGATGCCAGCCGATCTTCCTCAGGACATCATCAGGCTGGTGATGTTCTGTCTTTCTGCACGGAGTTGCCTCTTGTTTCTGGTGGTAACAGTGAGGTTGGGTGGGGAGCGCTTCCGGCTGACCTCCCGGTCATTCCAGGGACCACGCTGATGTGTCCTTCCCGGGAGAGTGCGAGCACGGCCAGGGCTCCCTGTGAACACTCCACACTGACCGCTCGGTGATCAGACACCTGCATGGGCTGGACCGGTCCCTGGACCTCTGCACCTTCTAGCACATCCACAGCCTGGTGGACTCTGTGCGGGCCTATGACCAGGAGGTGGGGACCGGCAGGATGGGTGGGAGCCCTCCTGCCTGCCACGTGGCCTCCAGCCCACCACAGACCCTCCAGTCCTGCCATGGACACCCCCATCGCATTAACCCCCAAGAGGGCTTCTGGGAGGGGTGAGAATTCGACCATGAAGAAGACAGGGCAGGCCCTAACTGCAACAGGTGAAGGCAAGAACTGGGGGTGCTTGGCTATTTGTCCCCCAAAGACCCAGGATGTGGGCTCTGACTTGATGGGTCCACCTCCACCTGGGCTCACCTGGGGGGTCGCTGCAGGAAGAGCATGTCCTTGGGTGATTTTCCAACTCTCCCCACATCAGCCTCACTCCCTGGGCCCCCCCTGACCCCATTAATAGACTTTAAATAGTGTCTCTCATCCATCAGGCCTACGTGGGAGATTTTAATATTGTGTGGGAGTCCAGTGACCAGGGCCCATATGTCCTGTGTGTCTCGGGAGGGGAGGGAGTCTCACTCTCACATTCCTTCCCCAGTGCACCTGGGGTCGGGGACAGGAGACCCAGGCTTTGTTCTGGCAGAAGCTCCCTTTCTGTGAACAAGTCTTCCCCCAATCCCATTATCCTCACTGGAGGCTCAGGAGGCCACAGCATCGGGGCACCTCCAGCACCAGGACTCCACCCTAGGGAATTTCTCAAGAGCAAGGACCAGGCCTGGAGGCGGAGGGGAGGAGGGAGCCAGCCTCTTCAGGATCCCCGGGGCTAGGATGCCTCCTACCCAGGAGGGCCTTGGACTCAGTTTAACTTCCATCCGGGGTCTCCTACCCTCCCCTGGTAGAGGGGCCCTTCAGATTCCAGGGCCCCAAGATCCTCCCCACCGACTTCTGACCCCACCTGCAGAGTCGGGGACCCAGAGACCCCCTCCCCGGCTTCTTTTTTCTTGGAGGCTCCCAGAATTCCCTGAAGATGTTATACTCAGGGTTCATTATGCTGAAGGATGCAAGTTAAAATCAGCAAGGATGGGGGGATGAGCAAGGTCCACCTTCCTCGGCTGTGGCAGCCCAGGGAAGCCCACCTGAGTCCTGAAGTGCAGGGTTTATTGGGGTCTGTCATGTCAATGTGGGGACCACCATGTGCCTGACCTTGGCCTCCAGCCTCTGGGGGCAACTCAGGAAGCCCCACCGTGTATCACGCCATCAGCACAGACCAGCCTGGAGCGAGGCCCATGGAGCATGGACACTCCCAAAAGACTCAAGGTGACCTCCTAGAGCCAGGAGCAGAGGCCCGGCCTCTCTGTGGGCTGGTGAACCCACACCACACAGGCCCTGGTGCAGTGCCCGTTCCGTGTGGTCAGCATGGGTGCACGCGGGTCAGCCAGTGTCTGTGTGTCTCAGCCTGTGACCGCTGACCACACTGTCCTGCTCTGCTTCCAAGAACGAGGCCAATGGAGGGACAACGTGTGTGGGAACAAAGCCGGGTCATGGTCAGGCTGGGTGAGAAAGGGTCCAAGGAGTGAGAACCCGGCTGCCCTTGCCTGGTGAGCTGAGAGCTGACGTTCGCCCTGTGGTCAGTCCATCTCCCCACATCCCAAGGTAGAGCTGCCTTTCCTGCACCCTGGGGCAGGGTCATGCCTGTGTATACAGCAGGATGCACAGCAGTGCACGCAGCAAGCCCGATGCCTGCCCTTGCCATGTAGTCAGGGGCTTGGTGAGGGTGGAACATCACGACAGAATGTGGGCCGACCCCGGGGAGGATGTAGGGCTGAAGTGTTTGGGAGCCTCTGGAGGGAACCCTCACCTGTCTGCACAGGTGGATTGAGGACACAGACCAAGGGTGGGCAGGCGGGCAGCCCAGTCCTGGGTCATCCCTGAGGCTGGAGGAGGGGTGTGGAGCGGGGGGTGATGACGGTGGGGAGGAGGGGCTGATCGCCGGACAGTGTGGAGACAGATCATTCGAGGCAGCAGGGAAGGTGGAAGACTGTGCCCAATGGCAGGATGGAGAGACCAGCAGGCTGCGCTGCAGGCACGGGTAGCAGGGCTGCTCCCTGCAGGGCGGCGCCAGAGCCCCACACCACTGAAAACCATGGGGTGTCCGGACAGAACCCCAAAGGATGGGGGGCCATATGGGCGGGAAGAGTTTGGAAAAGTCACCTTATCTCCACATGTCCTGGGGGAGGGTTCCCTGCTCCAGCCTCTTTCCTTAGAGTCTCCCCACCTGGGGAAGTCAGCACACCCAACAGCTGGTCGTGCAAGGCTTGGAATTCGTCGGGAGGATGAAAGGGAAAAGGGGGGAAGGAATGAGAAATAAGCTCTATGTATTTGGACAGCACATGACACTCTAATTTCCAATCAGGAAGAGGAATTTCCTAAAGGCTCAGGCTGCCCCTGTAACCAGAATGGGGCTTGAAGCAATCCTGCCACTTTGTGGACGGTTTCAGAAACAAGTTGAAGACACTTGCTCAGGGGCACTGCAATCCACAACGCCTGCAAAGTTGTAAGTGACAACTATTGTAGAAAAATGTCTTGGGGTAAGTAACTGAAAAGAACTTGAAAACAAGGCAGAATTGCAGGAACCGGATTGCAAGAGGTAGATTGGACTTGCCGTTAAAGCACATGAAAGCTGCTCAATATTGCTTATGATTCAGTTGGCCAAAAAGGGTGTACAGGTTGAAACCCATACGACCTTTGTGGCCAAGCAAACATGCGGGAAACACAAATCAACACGACAAAGATGTAGCACTTTGCCCCAGTCAGAATGGCCAACCTCACAAAGTGTAAAAACAACAAATGGAGGAGAGGATGTGGAGAAAATGGAACCCTGCTACGCTGTTGGTGGGAATGTCAATTGCTAACAGCCACGCTGGAGAAGGGTATGATGTTTCCTAAAGATTCTAAAAAATAGAGCTACAGGGACTTCCTGGTGGTTCAGACATTAAGACTCCAACTGCCAAGGCAGAGGACACGGGATCGAGCCCAAGTCCAGAAAGATAACACATGCCACGGAGCAACTAAACCAATGCACCACAACTACTGAGCCTGTGCTCTAGAGCCCGTGAGCCACAACTACTGAATCCTGACGCCTAAAGCCAGTGCACCACAAGAAGAGAAGTCACGGCAATGAGAAGCCCACACACTTCAACGAAAAGTAGCCCCAACTTCCTGCAACTAGAGAAACCCCACACGAAATAAGGAAGACCCAACACAGGCAAAATTAATTACTTAATTAATTAAAAAACAATAGAGTTACAGAGCATACGGCACTACCACTCCTGGGGATATATTTTGGGATAACCATAAATCAACAGGACACAGGAACTTCAACTATTAATGCAGCACTTTTGCAGGATCCTCGACTTGGAAACAATATAAATGTCCTTGGAAGGAAAAAATGGATAAAGACGATATGGTACTTATGTACAATGGAATAGTACTCAGCTAGGAAATCAATGGAATAAGGCCAGTTGCAGCAACTCGAGTGGATTTAGATAAGATCATTCTAAGTGACAAAAGTCAGACACAAAAAGACACTTAGCACAAGATACTATTTATAGGTGGAATATAAAATAGATACACATGAACTAAATTACAAAACAGAAACAGGGTCACATATTTACAAAACACACTTATGGCTGATAAAGTGGAAAGGTGGGGTGGGGTGAGACATAAACCAGAGGGTTGAAATTAACACAGATACCATTCCAAAGATGAAATAGGTAATCGACAAAATCTACTCTATAGCTCAAGAAGTGGACTCAGCACACTCTAGTCACCAGAAAAGAATATATACGACGGGTAAGAATCTTAAAAGAATTTACGGATGTCTCTCTGTAAGTGAAACAAGTGGATGTGCAGCAGCAAGAAAGACAGCATTGAAAATCACCTTTACCAAATGATAAAAATAAATTTTAAAAAAAAAGACACAGAAACAAAATGTTACAAAATTCGTTCAGGGGACATGATGCAACCTACATTGACCACATTTAGACCCACAGCTGGATGAGACAAAAGGCTGGACACTCCTGGGGCTGAGAGGATTGGTGAGGTTGGGTGAGCAAATGTAGAACCTTTAAAGTAATACTGTGTGGTACCCATTCTATGGGTCCCAAATCTCCAGGGTCAAGGGCATCTTCCTACAGCGAAAACATGCATGGGAAACCCTGAGGATGGTACCCGAGTGAACGGGAAAGGTTACTAAAACGCACCTCATTTCTCCTCTCATTGTGCTCGGGTTCGCCATTCCAGCTGCTTTACTACCAATCTCCCCATTGGAGACTCAGCACCTTTAACCTCCTGTTTCGTACACTTTGCCATTTGTCCTCAGGAAGAACGGGAAGAGGGGGAACCAATGAGAGAGTACCTCTAGGTGTTAGGGACAGGCAAAGGTCACTCTAATTTCCCATCAGGAAGAAGAATTAACCACAGGCTCAGCCTGTCCCACGGAACCAGAATAGGGCCTGAAGCAATCTTGCGCTTTTGCGGCCAGCTCCCAAAAAAGCGAGTTGACAAATGGAGCTCAGGGGCACTGCAATTCACACACCTGCAGAGTTATAAATGATAACTATCGTCCAAAAATATATTGAAGGAAGGCAACAAAGGATTTGAAAGCAAGGCAGAATTTCAGGAAACAGTTTTCAAGAGGTAGATTGGCTTCGCCTTTAAATCACATGGAAAGTGGCAAAACGTCGACAATGGTGCACTTGGCCAAAAAGGGCGTATGCGTTTTTTCCTGAATATATTCAGGAAAAAACGCATACGCCCTTTTTGGCCAACCAAGCAAGCCGGAAGGGCAAATCAGCGCTACAAAGAAGTCTCGCTTGCCCTCGGTCAAAAGGGCCATTCTGAAAAAAGTGTAAAAACCAGAAAAGCAGGACAGGCCATGGAGACATGGGAGCCTTGCTACGCTGATGGGCGGGATGTAAATTGCCAACAGCCACTCTGGAGAAATGTACGGTGTGTCCTGAAACAAGTAATAAACACAGCTTAGAGAGCATAGGGCACTTCCACTCATGGGCGTATAAATTGGGAAAACTAAAAATCAACAAGACACAGGCACCCCAAATTCTACGGCTGCTCTGTTTACAAGAACCTCCACTTCGGTACACCTTCAATATCCCAGGAAAGAAAAAAATGGATAAAGAAATGGTGGTACTTGGCACAAAGGAATATCACTCAGCCATGAAATCAATGTCATAAGGCTAGTTAGCAGCTTGATGAGTGGATTTAGGTATGATGATTCTAAGCGAAATAAGTCACACAGAAAAAGAAACTTATCCTAAGGTATCGCTTACAGAGGGAATGTCAAAATCGCTACACTTCAACTGAATTACAAAATAAAATAGAGTCACACCTTTAGAAGACACACTAAGGCTGCTTAAAGGGAAAGGTGAGGTGGGGTGATGCATAAACAAGGCTTTGAAATTAGCTCAGAGACCGTTCCATAAGCCAAATATGTAATAGACAAGGCCTACGCCCTGCTCAGTGAACTGGACATAACACCCCCTAGTCACCACACAAGAATATATCTGACTAGTAAGAATCTGAAAACCTATGTATCGATATCTCTCTGCAGGTGAATCAAGAGGGTGTAAAGCGGCATAAACACAGCAGGGAAAAGCAGCCAAGCCCCATTGTAAACATAAATTACTTTTAAAAACACACAAAACAAAGACAGTGAAAGAGAGAGAAATTCTTACAAAATCCGTTCAGGGTCTCTGATGCAACCTGGATTGACCATATCTAGACCCACAGCTGGATGAGACATAAGGCTGGACACTTTGGGGCTGAGAGGATTGGTGAGGTTGGGTGAGCAAACGCAGATACTTTAAAGTAACACCACGGGGTACCCACCCCATGGGTCTCAAATCTCCAGGTACAAGGGCATCTTCCTACATCAAAACATGCATGGGAAACCCAGAAGATGGTATGCTGTGAGATCGGGAAAGGTTTCTAAAACGCACCTCATTTATCCTCTCCTTGTGCTCGGGTTCGCCATTCCAGCCGCTTGACTTACCATCTCCCTACTTGGAGAATCAGCACCTTTAACCTCCTGTTGCGTACAGGTTGCAATTTGTCCTGAGGATGAACGGGAAGATGGGCAACCAACGAGAGACTAGCCCTAGGTGTTGGGACAGGCACAGGTCACTCCATTTTCCCATCAGGAAGAAGAATGAACCACAGGCTCAGCCTGCCCCCCAGAACCAAAATAGTGCCTGAAGCAATCCTGCGCTTTTGCGGCCAGCTCCCAAAAAAAGCGAGTAGACAAATGGAGCTCAGGGGCACTGCAATTCACAAACGTGCAGAGTTATCAATGAGAACTCTCGTCCACAAATATATTGAGGGAAGGCAACGAAGAGGATTTGAAAGCAAGGCAGATTTGCAGGAAACAGATTTCAGGAGGTAGATTCGACTCGCCTTTAAAGCACATGAAAAGCGGCAAAACGTTGACAATGATGCCCTTGGTCAAAAAGGGCGTATGCGTTTTTTCCTGAATATATTCAGGAAAAAACGCATACGCCCTTTTTGGCCAACCAAGCAAGCCAGAAGGGCAAATCAGCGCTACAAAGAAGTCTCTCTTGCCCTCGGTCAAAAGGGCAATGCTGAAGAAAGTGTAAAAACCAGAAAAGCAGGACAGGCCATGGAGACATGGGAGCCTTGCTACGCTGATGGGCGGGATGTAAATTGCCAACAGGCACCCTGGAGAAATGTACGGTGTGTCCTGAAACAAGTAATAAACACAGCTTAGAGAGCATAGGGCACTTCCACTCATGGGCGTATAAATTGGGAAAACTAAAAATCAACAAGACACAGGCACCTCAACCTTTACGGCTGCTCTGTTACCAAGAACCTCCACTTCGGTACACCTTCAATATCTCAGAAAGAGAAAAATGGATAAAGAAATGGTGGTACGTGGCACAATGGAATATCACTCAGCCATGAAATCCATGTCATAAGGCTAGTTAGCAGCATGATGAGTGGATTTAGGTACGATGATTCTAAGTGAAATAAGTCACAAAGAAAAAGACACTTATCCTAAGATATCGCTTATAGAGGGAATGTCAAAATCGCTACACTTGAACTGAATTACAAAACAGAACAGAGTCATACCTTTAGAAGACACAGTATGGCTGCTTAACGGGAAAGGTGAGGTGGGGTGATGCATAAAACAAGGGTTTGAAATTAGCTCAGAGACCGCTCCATAAGCCAAATATGTAATAGACAAGGCCTACTCCCTGCTCAGTGAACTGGACTCAACACCCCCTAGTCACCGCACAAGAATATATCTGACTAGTAAGAATCTGAAAACCTATGTATCGATATCTCTCTGCAAGTGAATCCAGAGGGTGTAAAGCGCCATAAACACAGCAGGGAAAGCAGCCAAGCCCCATTCTAAACATAAATTACTTTAAAAAACCCACAAAACAAAGACAGTGAAAGAGAGAGAAATTCTTACAAAATCCGTTCAGGGTCTCTGATTCAACCTGGATTGACCATAGCTAGACACACAGGTGGATGAGACATAAGGCTGGACACTCTTGGGGCTGAGAGGATTGGTGAGGTTGGGTGAGCAAACGCAGATACTTTAAAGTAACACCGCGGGGTACCCACCCCATGGGTCTCAAATCTCCAGGTACAAGGGCATCTTCCTACATCAAAACATGCATGGGAAACCCAGAAGATGGTACACCGTGAGATCGGGAAAGGATTCTAAAACGCACCTCATTTCTCCTCTCCTTGTGCTCGGGTTCGCCATTCCAGCCGCTTGACTAACCAACTCCCTACTTGGAGAATCAGCACCTTTAACCTCCTGTTTTGTACAGGTTGCAATTTGTCCTGAGGATGAACGGGAAGACGGAGAACCAACGAGAGACTAGCCCTAGATGTTGGGAAAGGAACAGGTCACTCCCTTTTCCCATCAGGAAGAAGAATGAACCACAGGCTCAGCCTGCCCCCCAGAACCAAAATAGGGCCTGAAGCAATCCTGCGCTTTTGCGGCCAGCTCCCAAAAAAGCGAGTAGACAAATGGAGCTCAGGGGCACTGCAATTCACAAACGTGCAGAGTTATAAATGAGAACTCTCGTCCACAAACATATTGAGGGAAGGCAACGAAGAGGATTTGAAAGCAAGGCAGATTTGCAGGAAACAGATTTCAGGAGGTAGACTCGACTCGCCTTTAAAGCACATGAAAAGCGGCAAAACGTTGACAATGATGCCCTTGGCCAAAAAGGGCGTATGCGTTTTTTTCTGAATATATTCAGGAAAAAACGCATACGCCCTTTTTGGCCAACCAAGCAAGCCTGAAGGGCAAATCAGCGCTACAAAGAAGTCTCGCTTGCCCTCGGTCAAAAATGCCATGCTGAAAAAAGTGTAAAAACCAGAAAAGCAGGACAGGCCATGGAGACATGGGAGCCTTGCTACGCTGATGGGCGGGATGTAAATTGCCAATAGGCACTCTGGAGAAGTGTACGGTGTGTCCTGAAACAAGTAATAAACACAGCGTAGAGAGCATAGGGCACTTCCACTCATGGGCGTATAAATTGGGAAAACTAAAAATCAACAAGACACAGGCACCTCAACCTTTACGGCTGCTCTGTTTCCAAGAACCTCCACTTCGGTACACCTTCAATATCTCAGAAAGAGAAAAATGTATAAAGAAATGGTGGTACGTGCACAATGGAATATCACTCAGCCATGAAATCAATGTCATAAGGCTAGTTAGCAGCATGATGAGTGGATTTAGGTACGATGATTCTAAGTGAAATAAGTCACACAGAAAAAGACACTTATCCTAAGATATCGCTTATAGAGGGAATGTCAAAATCGCTACACTTAAACTGAATTACAAAACAGAACAGAGTCACACCTTTAGAAGACACACTATGGCTGCTTAACGGGAAAGGTGAGGTGGGGTGATGCATAAAACAAGGGTTTGAAATTAGCTCAGAGACCGCTCCATAAGCCAAATATGTAATAGACAAGGCCTACTCCCTGCTCAGTGAACTGGACTCAACACCCCCTAGTCACCGCACAAGAATATATCTGACTAGTAAGAATCTGAAAACCTATGTATCGATATCTCTCTGCAAGTGAATCAAGACGGTGTAAAGCGGCATCAACACAGCAGGGAAAATCAGCCAAGACCCATTCTAAACATACATTACTTTAAAAAACCCACAAAACAAAGACAGTGAAAGAGAGAGAAATTCTTACAAAATCCGTTCAGGGTCTGTGATGCAACCTGGATTGACCATATCTAGACCCACAGCTGGATGAGACATAAGGCTGGACACTCTTGGGGCTGCGAGGATTGGTGAGGTTGGGTGAGCAAACGCAGATAGTTTAAAGTAACACCGCGGCGTACCCACCCCATGGGTCTCAAATCTGCAGGTACAAGGGCATCTTCCTACATCAAAACATGCATGGGAAACCCAGAAGATGGTATGCCGTGAGATCGGGAAAGGTTTCTAAAACGCACCTCATTTTTCCTCTCCTTGTGCTCGGATTCGCCATTCCAGCCACTTGACTAACCATCTCTCTACTTGGAGAATCGGCACCTTTAACCTCCTGTTTCGTACAGGTTGCAATTTGTCCTGAGGATGAACGGGAAGACGGGGAACCAACGAGAGACTAGCCCTAGGTGTTGGGACAGGCACAGGCCACTCCATTTTCCCATCAGGAAGAAGAATGAACCACAGGCTCAGCCTGACCCCCAGAACCAAAATAGGGCCTGAAGCAATCCTGCGCTTTTGCGGCCAGCTCCCAAAAAAGCGAGTAGACAAATGGAGCTCAGGGGCACTGCAAATCACAAACGTGCAGAGTTATAAATGATAACTCTCGTCCACAAATATATTGAGGGAAGGCAAAGAAGAGGATTTGAAAGCAAGGCAGATTTGCAGGAAACAGATTTCAGGAGGTAGATTCGACTCGCCTTTAAAGCACATGAAAAGCGGCAAAACGTTGACAATGATGCCCTTGGCCAAGAAGGGCGTATGCGTTTTTTCCTGAATATATTCAGGAAAAAACGCATACGCCCTTCTTGGCCAACCAAGCAAGCCGGAAGGGCAAATCAGTGCTACAAAGAAGTCTCGCTTGCCCTCGGTCAAAAGGGCCATGCTGAAAAAAGTGTAAACACCAGAAAAGCAGGACAGGCCATGGAGACATGGGATCCTTGCTATGCTAATGGGCAGGATGTAAATTGCCAACAGCCACTCTGGAGAAGTGTACGGTGTGTCCTGAAACAAGTAATAAACACAGCTTAGAGAGCATAGGGCACTTCCACTCATGGACGTATAAATTGGGAAAACTAAAAATCAACAAGACACAGGCACCCCAAACTTTACGGCTGCTCTGTTTCCAAGAACCTCCCCTTCGGTACACCTTCAATATCCCAGGAAAGAGAAAAATGGATAAAGAAATGGTGGTACTTGGCACAATGGAATATCACTCAGCCATGAAATCAATGTCATAAGGCTAGTTAGCAGCATGATGAGTGGATTTAGCGACGATGATTCTAAGTGAAATAAGTCACACAGAAAAAGACACTTATCCTAAGATATCGCTTAGAGAGGGAATGTCAAAATCGCTACACTTGAACTGAATTACAAAACAGAACAGAGTCACACCTTTAGAAGACACACTATGGCTGCTTAACGGGAAAGGTGAGGTGGGGTGATGCATAGAACAAGGGTTTGAAATTAGCTCAGAGACCACTCCATAAGCCAAATATGTAATAGACAAGGCCTACTCCCTGCTCAGTGAACTGGACTCAACACCCCCTAGTCACCGCACAAGAATATATCTGACTAGTAAGAATCTGAAAACCTATGTATCGATATCTCTCTGCAAGTGAATCAAGAGGGTGTAAAGCGGCATAAACACAGCAGGGAAAAGCAGCCAAGACCCATTCTAAACATAAATTACTTTAAAAAACCCACAAAACAAAGACAGTGAAAGAGAGAGAAATTCTTACAAAATCCGTTCAGGGTCTCTGATGCAACCTGGATTGACCATATCTAGACCCACAGCTGGATGAGACATAAGGCTGGACACTCTTGGGGCTGAGAGGATTGGTGAGGTTGGGTGAGCGAACGCAGATGCTTTAAAGTAACACCGCGGGGTACCCACCCCATGGGTCTCAAATCTCCAGGTACAAGGGCATCTTCCTACATCAAAACATGCATGGGAAACCCAGAAGATGGTATGCCGTGAGATCGGGAAAGGGTTCTAAAACGCACCTCATTTCTCCTCTCCTTGTGCTCGGGTTCGCCATTCCAGCCGCTTGACTAACCATCTCCCTACTTGGAGAATCAGCACCTTTAACCTCCTGTTTCGAACAGGTTGCAATTTGTTCTGAGGATGAACGGGAAGATGGGGAACCAACGAGAGACTAGCCCTAGGTGTTGGGACAGGCACAGGTCACTCCATTTTCCCATCAGGAAGAAGAATGAACCACAGGCTCAGCCTGCCCCCTGGAAGCCGAATAGGGCCTGAAGCAATCCTGCGCTTTTGCGGCCAGCTCCCAAAAAAGCGAGTAGACAAATGGGGCTCAGGGGCACTGCAATTCACAAACGTGCAGAGTTATAAATGAGAACTCTCGTCCACAAATATTTTGAGGGAAGGCAACGAAGAGGATTTGAAAGCAAGGCAGATTTGCAGGAAACAGATTTCAGGAGGTAGATTCGACTCGCATTTAAAGAACATGAAAAGCGGCAAAACGTTGACAATGATGCCCTTGGCCAAAAAGGGCGTATGCGTTTTTTCCTGAATATATTCAGGAAAAAACGCATACGCCCTTTTTGGCCAACCAAGCAACCCGGAAGGGCAAATCAGCGCTACAAAGAAGTCTCGCTTGCCCTCGGTCAAAAGGGCCATGCTGAACAAAGTGTAAAAACCAGAAAAGCAGGACAGGCCATGGAGACATGGGAGCGTTGCTACGCTGATGGGCGGGATGTAAATTGCCAACAGGCACTCTGGAGAAGAGTACGGTGTGTCCTGCAACAAGTAATAAACACAGCATAGAGAGCATAGGGCACTTCCACTCATGGGCGTATAAATTGGGAAAACTAAAAATCAACAAGACACAGGCACCCCAAACTTTACGGCTGCTCTGTTTCCAAGAACCTCCGCTTCGGTACACCTTCAATATCCCAGGAAAGAGAAAAATGGATAAAGAAATGGTGGTACTTGGCACAATGCAATATCACTCAGCCATGAAATCAATGTCATAAGGCTAGTTAGCAGCATGATGAGTGGATTTAGGTACGATGATTCTAAGTGAAATAAGTCACACAGAAAAAGACACTTATCCTAAGATATCGCTTATAGAGGGAATGTCAAAATCGCTACACTTGAACTGAATTACAAAACAGAACAGAGTCACACCTTTAGAAGACACACTATGGATGCTGAACGGGAATGGTGAGGTGGGGTGATGCATAAAACAAGGGTTTGAAATTAGCTCAGAGACCGCTCCATAAGCCAAATATGTAATAGACAAGGCCTACTCCCTGCTCAGTGAACTGGACTCAACACCCCCTAGTCACCGCACAAGAATATATCTGACTAGTAAGAATCTGAAAACCTATGTATCGATATCTCTCTGCAAGTGAATCAAGAGGGTGTAAAGCGGCATAAACACAGCAGGGAAAAGCAGCCAAGACCCATTCTAAACATAAATTACTTTAAAAAACCCACAAAACAAAGACAGTGAAAGAGAGAGAAATTCTTACAAAATCTGTTCAGGGTCTCTGATGCAACCTGGATTGACCATATCTAGACCCACAGCTGGATGAGACATAAGGCTGGACACTCTTGGGACTGAGAGGATTGGTGAGCTTGGTGAGCAAACGCAGATATTTTAAAGTCACACCGCGGGGTACACACCCCATGGGTCTCAAATCTCCAGGTACAAGGGCATCTTCCTACATCAAAACATGCATGGGAAACCCAGAAGATGGTATGCCGTGAGATCGGGAAAGGTTTCTAAAACGCACCTCATTTCTCCTCTCATTGTGCTCGGGTTCGCCATTCCAGCCGCTTGACTAACCATCTCCCTAATTGGAGAATCAGCACCTTTAACCTCCTGTTTTGTACAGGTTGCAATTTGTCCTGAGGATGAACGGGAAGACGGGCAACCAACGAGAGACTAGCCCTAGGTGTTGGGACAGGCACAGGTCACTCCATTTTCCCATCAGGAAGAAGAATGAACCACAGGCTCAGCCTGCCCCCTAGAACCAAAATAGGGCCTGAAGCAATCCTGCGCTTTTGCGGCCAGCTCACAAAAAAGCGAGTAGACAAATGGAGCTCAGGGGCACTGCAATTCACAAACGTGCAGAGTTATAAATGATATCTCTCGTCCACAAATATATTGAGGGAAGGCAACGAAGAGGATTTGAAAGCAAGGCAGATTTGCAGGAAACAGATTTCAGGAGGTAGATTCGACTCGCCTTTAAAGCACATGAAAACAGGCAAAACGTTGACAATAATGCCCTTCACCAAAAAGGGCGTATGCGTTTTTTCCTGAATATATTCAGGAAAAAACGCATACCTCCTTTTTGGCCAACCAAGCAAGCCGGAAGGGCAAATCAGTGCTACAAAGAAGTCTCGCTTGCCCTCGGTCAAAAGGGCCATGCTGAAAAAAGTGTAAACACCAGAAAAGCAGGACAGGCCATGGAGACATGGGAGCCTTGCTACGCTAATGGGCAGGATGTAAATTGCCAACACCAACTCTGGAGAAGTGTACGGTGTGTCCTGAAACAAGTAATAAACACAGCGTAGAGAGCATAGGGCACTTCCACTCATGGGCGTATAAATTGGGAAAACTAAAAATCAACAAGACACAGGCACCCCAAACTTTACGGCTGCTCTGTTTCCAAGAACCTCCCCTTCGGTACACCTTCAATATCCCAGGAAAGAGAAAAATGGATAAACAAATGGTGGTACTTGGCACAATGGAATATCACTCAGCCAAGAAATCAATGTCATAAGGCTAGTTAGCAGCATGATGAGTGGATTTAGCAACGATGATTCTAAGTGAAATAAGTCACACAGAAAAAGACACTTATCCTAAGATATCGCTTACAGAGGGAATGTCAAAATCGCTACACTTGAACTGAATTACAAAACAGAACAGATTCACACCTTTAGAAGACACACTATGGCTGCTGAACGGGAATGGTGAGGTGGGGTGATGCATAAAACAAGGGTTTGAAATTAGCTCAGAGACCGCTCCATAAGCCAAATATGTAATAGACAAGGCCTACTCCCTGCTCAGTGAACTGGACTCAACACCCCCTAGTCACCGCACAAGAATATATCTGACTAGTAAGAATCTGAAAACCTATGTATCGATATCTCTCTGCAAGTGAATCAAGAGGGTGTAAAGCGGCATCAACACAGCAGGGAAAAGCAGCCAAGACCCATTCTAAACATAAATTACTTTAAAAAACCCACAAAACAAAGACAGTGAAAGAGAGAGAAATTCTTACAAAATCTGTTCAGGGTCTCTGATGCAACCTGGATTGACCATATCTAGACACACAGCTGGATGAGACATAAGGCTGGACACTCTTGGGGCTGAGAGGATTGGTGAGCTTGGTGAGCAAACGCAGATACTTTAAAGTAACACCGCGGGGTACACACCCCATGGGTCTCAAATCTCCAGGTACAAGGGCATCTTCCTACATCAAAACATGCATGGGAAACCCAGAAGATGGTATGCCGTGAGATCGGGAAAGGTTTCTAAAACGCACCTCATTTCTCCTCTCATTGTGCTCGGGTTCGCCATTCCAGCCGCTTGACTAACCATCTCCCTACTTGGAGAATCAGCACCTTTAACCTCCTGTTTTGTACAGGTTGCAATTTGTCCTGAGGATGAACGGGAAGACGGGCAACCAACGAGAGACTAGCCCTAGGTGTTGGGACAGGCACAGGTCACTCCATTTTCCCATCAGGAAGAAGAATGAACCACAGGCTCAGCCTGCCCCCTAGAACCAAAATAGGGCCTGAAGCAATCCTGCGCTTTTGCGGCCAGCTCCCAAAAAAGCGAGTAGACAAATGGAGCTCATGGGCACTGCAATTCACAAACGTGCAGAGTTATAAATGATATCTCTCGTCCACAAATATATTGAGGGAAGGCATCGAAGAGGATTTGAAAGCAAGGCAGATTTGCAGGAAACAAATTTCAGGAGGTAGATTCGACTCGCCTTTAAAGCACATGAAAACAGGCAAAACGTTGACAATAATGCCCTTCACCAAAAAGGGTGTATGCGTTTTTTCCTGAATATATTCAGGAAAAAACGCATACCTCCTTTTTGGCCAACCAAGCAAGCCGGAAGGGCAAATCAGTGCTACAAAGAAGTCTCGCTTGCCCTCGGACAAAAGGGCCATGCTGAAAAAAGTGTAAACACCAGAAAAGCAGGACAGGCCATGGAGACATGGGAGCCTTGCTACGCTAATGGGCAGGATGTAAATTGCCAACACCAACTCTGGAGAAGTGTACGGTGTGTCCTGAAACAAGTAATAAACACAGCTTAGAGAGCATAGGGCACTTCCACTCATGGACGTATAAATTGGGAAAACTAAAAATCAACAAGACACAGGCACCCCAAACTTTACGGCTGCTCTGTTTCCAAGAACCTCCCCTTCGGTACACCTTCAATATCCCAGGAAAGAGAAAAATGGATAAAGAAATGGTGGTACTTGGCACAATGGAATATCACTCAGCCAAGAAATCAATGTCATAAGGCTAGTTAGCAGCATGATGAGTGGATTTAGCAACGATGATTCTAAGTGAAATAAGTCACACAGAAAAAGACACTTATCCTAAGATATCGCTTACAGAGGGAATGTCAAAATCGCTACACTTGAACTGAATTACAAAACAGAACAGAGTCACACCTTTAGAAGACACACTATGGCTGCTGAACGGGAATGGTGAGGTGGGGTGATGCATAAAACAAGGGTTTGAAATTAGCTCAGAGACCGCTCCATAAGCCAAATATGTAATAGACAAGGCCTACTCCCTGCTCAGTGAACTGGACTCAACACCCCCTAGTCACCGCACAAGAATATATCTGACTAGTAAGAATCTGAAAACCTATGTATCGATATCTCTCTGCAAGTGAATCAAGAGGGTGTAAAGCGGCATAAACACAGCAGGGAAAAGCAGCCAAGACACATTCTAAACATAAATTACTTTAAAAAACCCACAAAACAAAGACAGTGAAAGAGAGAGAAATTCTTACAAAATCTGTTCAGGGTCTCTGATGCAACCTGGATTGACCATATCTAGACCCACACCTGGATGAGACATAAGGCTGGACACTCTTGGGGCTGAGAGGATTGGTGAGCTTGGTGAGCAAACGAAGATACTTTAAAGTAACAACGCGGGGTACACACCCCATGGGTCTCAAATCTCCAGGTACAAGGGCATCTTCCTACATCAAAACATGCATGGGAAACCCAGAAGATGGTATGCTGTGAGATCGGGAAAGGTTTCTAAAACGCACCTCATTTCTCCTCTCATTTTTCTCGGGTTTGCCATTCCAGCCGCTTGACTAACCATCTCCCTACTTGGAGAATCAGCACCTTTAACCTCCTGTTTTGTACAGGTTGCAATTTGTCCTGAGGATGAACGGGAAGACGGGCAACCAACGAGAGACTAGCCCTAGGTGTTGGGACAGGCACAGGTCACTCCATTTTCCCATCAGGAAGAAGAATGAACCACAGGCTCAGCCTGCCCCCTAGAACCAAAATAGGGCCTGAAGCAATCCTGCGCTTTTGCGGCCAGCTCCCAAAAAAGCGAGTAGACAAATGGAGCTCAGGGGCACTGCAATTCACAAACGTGCAGAGTTATAAATGATATCTCTCGTCCACAAATATATTGAGGGAAGGCAACGAAGAGGATTTGAAAGCAAGGCAGATTTGCAGGAAACAGATTTCAGGAGGTAGATTCGACTCGCCTTTAAAGCACATGAAAACAGGCAAAACGTTGACAATAATGCCCTTCACCAAAAAGGGCGTATGCGTTTTTTCCTGAATATATTCAGGAAAAAACGCATACCTCCTTTTTGGCCAACCAAGCAAGCCGGAAGGGCAAATCAGTGCTACAAAGAAGTCTCGCTTGCCCTCGGTCAAAAGGGCCATGCTGAAAAAAGTGTAAACACCAGAAAAGCAGGACAGGCCATGGAGACATGGGAGCCTTGCTACGCTAATGGGCAGGATGTAAATTGCCAACAGCCACTCTGGAGAAGTGTACGGTGTGTCCTGAAACAAGTAATAAACACAGCTTAGAGAGCATAGGACACTTCCACTCATGGGCGTATAAATTGGGAAAACTAAAAATCAACAAGACACAGGCACCCCAAACTTTACGGCTGCTCTGTTTCCAAGAACCTCCCCTTCGGTACACCTTCAATATCCCAGGAAAGAGAAAAATGGATAAAGAAATGGTGGTACTTGGCACAATGGAATATCACTCAGCCAAGAAATCAATGTCATAAGGCTAGTTAGCAGCATGATGAGTGGATTTAGCAACGATGATTCTAAGTGAAATAAGTCACACAGAAAAAGACACTTATCCTAAGATATCGCTTACAGAGGGAATGTCAAAATCGCTACACTTGAACTGAATTACAAAACAGAACAGAGTCACACCTTTAGAAGACACACTATGGCTGCTGAACGGGAATGGTGAGGTGGGGTGATGCATAAAACAAGGGTTTGAAATTAGCTCAGAGACCGCTCCATAAGCCAAATATGTAATAGACAAGGCCTACTCCCTGCTCAGTGAACTGGACTCAACACCCCCTAGTCACCGCACAAGAATATATCTGACTAGTAAGAATCTGAAAACCTATGTATCGATATCTCTCTGCAAGTGAATCAAGAGGGTGTAAAGCGGCATAAACACAGCAGGGAAAAGCAGCCAAGACCCATTCTAAACATAAATTACTTTAAAAAACCCACAAAACAAAGACAGTGAAAGAGAGAGAAATTCTTACAAAATCTGTTCAGGGTCTCTGATGCAACCTGGATTGACCATATCTAGACACACAGCTGGATGAGACATAAGGCTGGACACTCTTGGGGCTGAGAGGATTGGTGAGCTTGGTGAGCAAACGCAGATACTTTAAAGTAACACCGCGGGGTACACACCCCATGGGTCTCAAATCTCCAGGTACAAGGGCATCTTCCTACATCAAAACATGCATGGGAAACCCAGAAGATGGTATGCCGTGAGATCGGGAAAGGTTTCTAAAACGCACCTCATTTCTCCTCTCATTGTGCTCAGGTTCGCCATTCCAGCCGCTTGACTAACCATCTCCCTACTTGGAGAATCAGCACCTTTAACCTCCTGTTTTGTACAGGTTGCAATTTGTCCTGAGGATGAACGGGAAGACGGGCAACCAACGAGAGACTAGCCCTAGGTGTTGGGACAGGCACAGGTCACTCCATTTTCCCATCAGGAAGAAGAATGAACCACAGGCTCAGCCTGCCCCCTAGAACCAAAATAGGGCCTGAAGCAATCCTGCGCTTTTGCGGCCAGCTCCCAAAAAAGCGAGTAGACAAATGGAGCTCAGGGGCACTGCAATTCACAAACGTGCAGAGTTATAAATGATATCTCTCGTCCACAAATATATTGAGGGAAGGCAACGAAGAGGATTTGAAAGCAAGGCAGATTTGCAGGAAACAGATTTCAGGAGGTAGATTCGACTCGCCTTTAAAGCACATGAAAACAGGCAAAACGTTGACAATAATGCCCTTCACCAAAAAGGGCGTATGCGTTTTTTCCTGAATATATTCAGGAAAAAACGCATACCTCCTTTTTGGCCAACCAAGCAAGCCGGAAGGGCAAATCAGTGCTACAAAGAAGTCTCGCTTGCCCTCGGTCAAAAGGGCCATGCTGAAAAAAGTGTAAACACCAGAAAAGCAGGACAGGCCATGGAGACATGGGAGCCTTGCTACGCTAATGGGCAGGATGTAAATTGCCAACAGCCACTCTGGAGAAGTGTACGGTGTGTCCTGAAACAAGTAATAAACACAGCTTAGAGAGCATAGGACACTTCCACTCATGGGCGTATAAATTGGGAAAACTAAAAATCAACAAGACACAGGCACCCCAAACTTTACGGCTGCTCTGTTTCCAAGAACCTCCCCTTCGGTACACCTTCAATATCCCAGGAAAGAGAAAAATGGATAAAGAAATGGTGGTACTTGGCACAATGGAATATCACTCAGCCATGAAATCAATGTCATAAGGCTAGTTAGCAGCATGATGAGTGGATTTAGCGACGATGATTCTAAGTGAAATAAGACACACAAAAAAAGACACTTATCCTAAGATATCGCTTATAGAGGGAATGTCAAAATCGCTACACTTGAACTGAATTACAAAACAGAACAGAGTCACACCTTTAGAAGACACACTATGGCTGCTTAACGGGAAACGTGAGGTGGGGTGATGCATAAAACAAGGGTTTGAAATTAGCTCAGAGACCGCTCCATAAGCCAAATATGTAATAGACAAGGCCTACTCCCTGCTCAGTGAACTGGACTCAACACCCCCTAGTCACCGCACAAGAATATATCTGACTAGTAAGAATCTGAAAACCTATGTATCGATATCTCTCTGCAAGTGAATCAAGAGGGTGTAAAGCGGCATAAACACAGCAGGGAAAAGCAGCCAAGACCCATTCTAAACATAAATTACTTTAAAAAACCCACAAAACAAAGACAGTGAAAGAGAGAGAAATTCTTACAAAATCTGTTCAGGGTCTCTGATGCAACCTGGATTGACCATATCTAGACCCACAGCTGGATGAGACATAAGGCTGGACACTCTTGGGGCTGAGAGGATTGGTGAGCTTGGTGAGCAAACGCAGATACTTTAAAGTAACACCGCGGGGTACACACCCCATGGGTCTCAAATCTCCAGGTACAAGGGCATCTTCCTACATCAAAACATGCATGGGAAACCCAGAAGATGGTATGCCGTGAGATCGGGAAAGGTTTCTAAAACGCACCTCATTTCTCCTCTCATTGTGCTCGGGTTTGCCATTCCAGCCGCTTGACTAACCATCTCCCTACTTGGAGAATCAGCACCTTTAACCTCCTGTTTTGTACAGGTTGCAATTTGTCCTGAGGATGAACGGGAAGACGGGCAACCAACGAGAGACTAGCCCTAGGTGTTGGGACAGGCACAGGTCACTCCATTTTCCCATCAGGAAGAAGAATGAACCACAGGCTCAGCCTGCCCCCTAGAACCAAAATAGGGCCTGAAGCAATCCTGCGCTTTTGCGGCCAGCTCCCAAAAAAGCGAGTAGACAAATGGAGCTCAGGGGCACTGCAATTCACAAACGTGCAGAGTTATAAATGATATCTCTCGTCCACAAATATATTGAGGGAAGGCAACGAAGAGGATTTGAATGCAAGGCAGATTTGCAGGAAACAGATTTCAGGAGGTAGATTCGACTCGCCTTTAAAGCACATGAAAAGCGGCAAAACGTTGACAATGATGCCCTTGGCCAAAAAGGGCGTATGCGTTTTTTCCTGAATATATTCAGGAAAAAACGCATACGCCCTTTTTGGCCAACCAAGCAAGCCGGAAGGGCAAATCAGCGCTACAAAGAAGTCTCGCTTGCCCTCGGTCAAAAGGGCCATGCTGAAAAAAGCGTAAAAACCAGAAAAGCAGGACAGGCCATGGAGACATGGGAGCCTTGCTACGCTGATGGGCGGGATGTAAATTGCCAACAGGCACTCTGGAGAAGTGTACGGTGTGTCCTGAAACAAATAATAAACACAGCTTAGAGAGCATAGGGCACTTCCACTCATGGGCGTATAAATTGGGAAAACTAAAAATCAACAAGACACAGGCACCCCAAACTTTACGGCTGCTCTCTTTCCAAGAACCTCCACTTCGGTACACCTTCAATATCCCAGGAAAGAGAAAAATGGATAAAGAAATGGTGGTACTTGGCACAATGGAATATCACTCAGCCATGAAATCAATGTCATAAGGCTAGTTAGCAGCATGATGACTGGATTTAGCGACGATGATTCTAAGTGAAATAAGTCACACAGAAAAAGACACTTATCCTAAGATATCGCTTACAGAGGGAATGTCAAAATCGCTACACTTGAACTGAATTACAAAACAGAACAGAGTCACACCTTTAGAAGACACACTATGGCTGCTGAACGGGAATGGTGAGGTGGGGTGATGCATAAAACAAGGGTTTGAAATTAGCTCAGAGACCGCTCCATAAGCCAAATATGTAATAGACAAGGCCTACTCCCTGCTCAGTGAACTGGACTCAACACCCCCTAGTCACCGCACAAGAATATATCTGACTAGTAAGAATCTGAAAACCTATGTATCGATATCTCTCTGCAAGTGAATCAAGAGGGTGTAAAGCGGCATAAACACAGCAGGTAAAAGCAGCCAAGACCCATTCTAAACATAAATTACTTTAAAAAACCCACAAAACAAAGACAGTGAAAGAGAGAGAAATTCGTACAAAATCTGTTCAGGGTCTCTGATGCAACCTGGATTGACCATATCTAGACCCACAGCTGGATGAGACAGAAGGCTGGACACTCTTGGGGCTGAGAGGATTGGTGAGCTTGGTGAGCAAACGCAGATACTTTAAAGTAACACCGCGGGGTACACACCCCATGGGTCTCAAATCTCCAGGTACAAGGGCATCTTCCTACATCAAAACATGCATGGGAAACCCAGAAGATGGTATGCCGTGAGATCGGGAAAGGTTTCTAAAACGCACCTCATTTCTCCTCTCATTGTGCTCGGGTTCGCCATTCCAGCCGCTTGACTAACCATCTCCCTACTTGGAGAATCAGCACCTTTAACCTCCTGTTTCGTACAGGTTGCAATTTGTCCTGAGGATGAACGGGAAGACGGGCAACCAACGAGAGACTAGCCCTAGGTGTTGGGACAGGCACAGGTCACTCCATTTTCCCATCAGGAAGAAGAATGAACCACAGGCTCAGCCTGCCCCCTAGAACCAAAATAGGGCCTGAAGCAATCCTGCACTTTTGCGGCCAGCTCCCAAAAAAGCGAGTAGAAAAATGGAGCTCAGGGGCACTGCAATTCACAAACGTGCAGAGTTATAAATGATATCTCTCGTCCACAAATATATTGAGGGAAGGCAACGAAGAGGATTTGAAAGCAAGGCAGATTTGCAGGAAACAGATTTCAGGAGGTAGATTCGACTCGCCTTTAAAGCACATGAAAACAGGCAAAACGTTGACAATAATGCCCTTCACCAAAAAGGGCGTATGCGTTTTTTCCTGAATATATTCAGGAAAAAACGCATACGCCCTTTTTGGCCAACCAAGCAAGCCGGAAGGGCAAATCAGTGCTACAAAGAAGTCTCGCTTGCCCTCGGTCAAAAGGGCCATGCTGAAAAAAGTGTAAAAACCAGAAAAGCAGGACAGGCCATGGAGACATGGGAGCCTTGCTACGCTAATGGGCAGGATGTAAATTGCCAACAGCCACTCTGGAGAAGTGTACGGTGTGTCCTGAAACAAGTAATAAACACAGCTTAGAGAGCATAGGGCACTTCCACTCATGGACGTATAAATTGGGAAAACTAAAAATCAACAAGACACAGGCACCCCAAACTTTACGGCTGCTCTGTTTCCAAGAACCTCCCCTTCGGTACAACTTCAATATCCCAGGAAAGAGAAAAATGGATAAAGAAATGGTGGTACTTGGCACAATGGAATATCACTCAGCCATGAAATCAATGTCATAAGGCTAGTTAGCAGCATGATGAGTGGATTTAGCGACGATGATTCTAAGTGAAATAAGTCACACAGAAAAAGACACTTATCCTAAGATATCACTTAGAGAGGGAATGTCAAAATCGCTACACTTGAACTGAATTACAAAACAGAACAGAGTCACACCTTTAGAAGACACACTATGGCTGCTTAACGGGAAAGGTGTGGTGGGGTGATGCATAGAACAAGGGTTTGAAATTAGCTCAGAGACCGCTCCATAAGCCAAATATGTAATAGACAAGGCCTACTCCCTGCTCAGTGAACTGGACTCAACACCCCCTAGTCACTGGACAAGAATATATCTGACTAGTAAGAATCTGAAAACCTATGTATCGATATCTCTCTGCAAGTGAATCAAGAGGGTGTAAAGCGGCATAAACACAGCAGGGAAAAGCAGCCAAGACCCATTCTAAACATAAATTACTTTAAAAAACCCACAAAACAAAGACAGTGAAAGAGAGAGAAATTCTTACAAAATCTGTTCAGGGTCTCTGATGCAACCTGGATTGACCATATCTAGACCCACAGCTGGATGAGACATAAGGCTGGACACTCTTGGGGCTGAGAGGATTGGTGAGCTTGGTGAGCAAACGCAGATACTTTAAAGTAACACCGCGGGGTACACACCCCATGGGTCTCAAATCTCCAGGTACAAGGGCATCTTCCTACATCAAAACATGCATGGGAAACCCAGAAGATGGTATGCCGTGAGATCGGGAAAGGTTTCTAAAACGCACCTCATTTCTCCTCTCCTTGTGCTCGGGTTCGCCATTCCAGCCGCTTGACTAACCATCTCCCTACTTGGAGAATCAGCACCTTTAACCTCCTGTTTTGTACAGGTTGCAATTTGTCCTGAGGATGAACGGGAAGACGGGCAACCAACGAGAGACTAGCCCTAGGTGTTGGGACAGGCACAGGTCACTCCATTTTCCCATCAGGAAGAAGAATGAACCACAGGCTCAGCCTGCCCCCTAGAACCAAAATAGGGCCTGAAGCAATCCTGCACTTTTGCGGCCAGCTCCCAAAAAAGCGAGTAGACAAATGGAGCTCAGGGGCACTGCAATTCACAAACGTGCAGAGTTATAAATGATATCTCTCGTCCACAAATATATTGAGGGAAGGCAACGAAGAGGATTTGAAAGCAAGGCAGATTTGCAGGAAACAGATTTCAGGAGGTAGATTCGACTCGCCTTTAAAGCACATGAAAACAGGCAAAACGTTGACAATAATGCCCTTCACCAAAAAGGGCGTATGCGTTTTTTCCTGAATATATTCAGGAAAAAACGCATACGCCCTTTTTGGCCAACCAAGCAAGCCGGAAGGGCAAATCAGTGCTACAAAGAAGTCTCGCTTGCCCTCGGTCAAAAGGGCCATGCTGAAAAAAGTGTAAAAACCAGAAAAGCAGGACAGGCCATGGAGACATGGGAGCCTTGCTACGCTAATGGGCAGGATGTAAATTGCCAACAGCCACTCTGGAGAAGTGTACGGTGTGTCCTGAAACAAGTAATAAACACAGCTTAGAGAGCATAGGACACTTCCACTCATGGGCGTATAAATTGGGAAAACTAAAAATCAACAAGACACAGGCACCCCAAACTTTACGGCTGCTCTGTTTCCAAGAACCTCCCTTTCGGTACACCTTCAATATCCCAGGAAAGAGAAAAATGGATAAAGAAATGGTGGGACTTGGCACAATGGAATATCACTCAGCCATGAAATCAATGTCATAAGGCTAGTTAGCAGCATGATGAGTGGATTTAGCGACAATGATTCTAAGTGAAATAAGACACACAGAAAAAGACACTTATCCTAAGATATCGCTTATAGAGGGAATGTCAAAATCGCTACACTTGAACTGAATTACAAAACAGAACAGAGTCACACCATTAGAAGACACACTATGGCTGCTTAACGGGAAACGTGAGGTGGGGTGATGCATAGAACAAGGGTTTGAAATTAGCTCAGAGACCGCTCCATAAGCCAAATATGTAATAGACAAGGCCTACTCCCTGCTCAGTGAACTGGACTCAACACCCCCTAGTCACCGCACAAGAATATATCTGACTAGTAAGAATCTGAAAACCTATGTATCGATATCTCTCTGCAAGTGAATCAAGAGGGTGTAAAGCGGCATAAACACAGCAGGGAAAAGCAGCCAAGACCCATTCTAAACATAAATTACTTTAAAAAACCCACAAAACAAAGACAGTGAAAGAGAGAGAAATTCTTACAAAATCTGTTCTGGGTCTCTGATGCAACCTGGATTGACCATATCTAGACCCACAGCTGGATGAGACATAAGGCTGGACACTCTTGGGGCTGAGAGGATTGGTGAGCTTGGGTGAGCAAATGCAGATACTTTAAAGTAACACCGCGGGGTACACACCCCATGGGTCTCAAATCTCCAGGTACAAGGGCATCTTCCTACATCAAAACATGCATGGGAAACCCAGAAGATGGTATGCCGTGAGATCGGGAAAGGTTTCTAAAACGCACCTCATTTCTCCTCTCCTTGTGCTCGGGTTCGCCATTCCAGCCGCTTGACTAACCATCTCCCTACTTGGAGAATCAGCACCTTTAACCTCCTGTTTCGTACAGGTTGCAATTTGTCCTGAGGATGAACGGGAAGACGGGGAACCAACGAGAGACTAGCCCTAGGTGTTGGGACAGGCACAGGCCACTCCATTTTCCCATCAGGAAGAAGAATGAACCACAGGCTCAGCCTGACCCCCAGAACCAAAATAGGGCCTGAAGCAATCCTGCGCTTTTGCGGCCAGCTCCCAAAAAAGCGAGTAGACAAATGGAGCTCAGGGGCACTGCAAATCACAAACGTGAAGAGTTATAAATGATAACTCTCGTCCACAAATATATTGAGGGAAGGCAACGAAGAGGATTTGAAAGCTAGGCAGATTTGCAGGAAACAGATTTCAGGAGGTAGATTCGACTCGCCTTTAAAGCACATGAAAAGCGGCAAAACGTTGACAATGATGCCCTTGGCCAAGAAGGGCATGTGCGTTTTTTCCTGAATATATTCAGGAAAAAACGCATACGCCCTTTTTGGCCAACCAAGCAAGCCGGAAGGGCAAATCAGTGCTACAAAGAAGTCTCGCTTGCCCTCGGTCAAAAGGGCCATGCTGAAAAAAGTGTAAACACCAGAAAAGCAGGACAGGCCATGGAGACATGGGATCCTTGCTATGCTAATGGGCAGGATGTAAATTGCCAACAGCCACTCTGGAGAAGTGTACGGTGTGTCCTGAAACAAATAATAAACACAGCTTAGAGAGCATAGGGCACTTCCACTCATGGGCGTATAAATCGGGAGAATTAAACTCAACAAGACACAGGCACCCCAAACTTTATGGCTGCTCTGTTTCCAAGAACCTCCACTTCGGTACACCTTCAATATCCCAGGAAAGAGAAAAATGGATAAAGAAATGGTGGTACTTGGCACAATGGAATATCACTCAGCCATGAAATCAATGTCATAAGGCTAGTTAGCAGCATGATGAGTGGATTTAGCGACGATGATTCTAAGTGAAATAAGTCACACAGAAAAAGACACTTATCCTAAGATATCGCTTAGAGAGGGAATGTCAAAATCGCTACACTTGAACTGAATTACAAAACAGAACAGAGTCACACCTTTAGAAGACACACTATGGCTGCTGAACGGGAATGGTGAGGTGGGGTGATGCATAAAACAAGGGTTTGAAATTAGCTCAGAGACCGCTCCATAAGCCAAATATGTAATAGACAAGGCCTACTCCCTGCTCAGTGAACTGGACTCAACACCCCCTAGTCACCGCACAAGAATATATCTGACTAGTAAGAATCTGAAAACCTATGTATCGATATCTCTCTGCAAGTGAATCAAGAGGGTGTAAAGCGGCATAAACACAGCAGGGAAAAGCAGCCAAGACCCATTCTAAACATAAATTACTTTAAAAAACCCACAAAACAAAGACAGTGAAAGAGAGAGAAATTCTTACAAAATCTGTTCAGGGTCTCTGATGCAACCTGGATTGACCATATCTAGACCCACAGCTGGATGAGACATAAGGCTGGACACTCTTGGGGCTGAGAGGATTGGTGAGCTTGGTGAGCAAACGCAGATATTTTAAAGTAACACCGCGGGGTACACACCCCATGGGTCTCAAATCTCCAGGTACAAGGGCATCTTCCTACATCAAAACATGCATGGGAAACCCAGAAGATGGTATGCCGTGAGATCGGGAAAGGTTTCTAAAACGCACCTCATTTCTCCTCTCATTGTGCTCGGGTTCGCCATTCCAGCCGCTTGACTAACCATCTCCCTACTTGGAGAATCAGCACCTTTAACCTCCTGTTTTGTACAGGTTGCAATTTGTCCTGAGGATGAACGGGAAGACGGGCAACCAACGAGAGACGAGCCCTAGGTGTTGGGACAGGCACAGGTCACTCCATTTTCCCATCAGGAAGAAGAATGAACCACAGGCTCAGCCTGCCCCCTAGAACCAAAATAGGGCCTGAAGCAATCCTGCGCTTTTGCGGCCAGCTCACAAAAAAGCGAGTAGACAAATGGAGCTCAGGGGCACTGCAATTCACAAACGTGCAGAGTTACAAATGAGAACTCTCGTCCACAAATATATTGAGGGAAGGCAACGAAGAGGATTTGAAAGCAAGGCAGATTTGCAGGAAACAGATTTCAGGAGGTAGATTCGACTCGCCTTTAAAGCACATGAAAAGCGGCAAAACGTTGACAATGATGCCCTTGGCCAAAAAGGGCGTATGCGTTTTTTCCTGAATATATTCAGGAAAAAACGCATACGCCCTTTTTGGCCAACCAAGCAAGCCGGAAGGGCAAATCAGCGGTACAAAGAAGTCTCGCTTGCCCTCGGTCAAAAGGGCCATGCTGAAAAAAGCGTAAAAACCAGAAAAGCAGGACAGGCCATGGAGACATGGGAGCCTTGCTACGCTGATGGGAGGGATGTAAATTGCCAACAGGCACTCTGGAGAAGTGTACGGTGTGTCCTGAAACAAATAATAAACACAGCTTAGAGAGCATAGGGCACTTCCACTCATGGGCGTATAAATTGGGAAAACTAAAAATCAACAAGACACAGGCACCCCAAACTTTACGGCTGCTCTCTTTCCAAGAACCTCCACTTCGGTACACCTTCAATATCCCAGGAAAGAGAAAAATGGATAAAGAAATGGTGGTACTTGGCACAATGGAATATCACTCAGCCATGAAATCAATGTCATAAGGCTAGTTAGCAGCATGATGACTGGATTTAGCGACGATGATTCTAAGTGAAATAAGTCACACAGATAAAGACACTTATCCTAAGATATCGCTTATAGAGGGAATGTCAAAATCGCTACACTTGAACTGAATTACAAAACAGAACAGAGTCACACCTTTAGAAGACACACTATGGCTGCTGAACGGGAATGGTGAGGTGGGGTGATGCATAAAACAAGGGTTTGAAATTAGCTCAGAGACCGCTCCATAAGCCAAATATGTAATAGACAAGGCCTACACCCTGCTCAGTGAACTGGACTCAACACCCCCTAGTCACCACACAAGAATATATCTGACTAGTAAGAATCTGAAAACCTATGTATCGATATCTCTCTGCAAGTGAATCAAGAGGGTGTAAAGCGGCATAAACACAGCAGGGAAAAGCAGCCAAGACCCATTCTAAACATAAATTACTTTAAAAAACCCACAAAACAAAGACAGTGAAAGAGAGAGAAATTCTTACAAAATCTGTTCAGGGTCTCTGATGCAACCTGGATTGACCATATCTAGACCCACAGCTGGATGAGACATAAGGCTGGACACTCTTGGGGCTGAGAGGATTGGTGAGCTTGGTGAGCAAACGCAGATACTTTAAAGTAACACCGCGGGGTACACACCCCATGGGTCTCAAATCTCCAGGTACAAGGGCATCTTCCTACATCAAAACATGCATGGGAAACCCAGAAGATGGTATGCCGTGAGATCGGGAAAGGTTTCTAAAACGCACCTCATTTCTCCTCTCATTGTGCTCGGGTTCGCCATTCCAGCCGCTTGACTAACCATCTCCCTACTTGGAGAATCAGCACCTTTAACCTCCTGTTTTGTACAGGTTGCAATTTGTCCTGAGGATGAACGGGAAGACGGGCAACCAACGAGAGACTAGCCCTAGGTGTTGGGACAGGCACAGGTCACTCCATTTTCCCATCAGGAAGAAGAATGAACCACAGGCTCAGCCTGCCCCCTAGAACCAAAATAGGGCCTGAAGCAATCCTGCACTTTTGCGGCCAGCTCCCAAAAAAGCGAGTAGACAAATGGAGCTCAGGGGCACTGCAATTCACAAACGTGCAGAGTTATAAATGATATCTCTCGTCCACAAATATATTGAGGGAAGGCAACGAAGAGGATTTGAATGCAAGGCAGATTTGCAGGAAACAGATTTCAGGAGGTAGATTCGACTCGCCTTTAAAGCACATGAAAAGCGGCAAAACGTTGACAATGATGCCCTTGGCCAAAAAGGGCGTATGCGTTTTTTCCTGAATATATTCAGGAAAAAACGCATACGCCCTTTTTGGCCAACCAAGCAAGCCGGAAGGGCAAATCAGCGGTACAAAGAAGTCTCGCTTGCCCTCGGTCAAAAGGGCCATGCTGAAAAAAGCGTAAAAACCAGAAAAGCAGGACAGGCCATGGAGACATGGGAGCCTTGCTACGCTGATGGGCGGGATGTAAATTGCCAACAGGCACTCTGGAGAAGTGTACGGTGTGTCCTGAAACAAATAATAAACACAGCTTAGAGAGCATAGGGCACTTCCACTCATGGGCGTATAAATTGGGAAAACTAAAAATCAACAAGACACAGGCACCCCAAACTTTACGGCTGCTCTCTTTCCAAGAACCTCCACTTCGGTACACCTTCAATATCCCAGGAAAGAGAAAAATGGATAAAGAAATGGTGGTACTTGGCACAATGGAATATCACTCAGCCATGAAATCAATGTCATAAGGCTAGTTAGCAGCATGATGACTGGATTTAGCGACGATGATTCTAAGTGAAATAAGTCACACAGAAAAAGACACTTATCCTAAGATATCGCTTACAGAGGGAATGTCAAAATCGCTACACTTGAACTGAATTACAAAACAGAACAGAGTCACACCATTAGAAGACACACTATGGCTGCTTAACGGGAAACGTGAGGTGGGGTGATGCATAGAACAAGGGTTTGAAATTAGCTCAGAGACCGCTCCATAAGCCAAATATGTAATAGACAAGGCCTACTCCCTGCTCAGTGAACTGGACTCAACACCCCCTAGTCACCGCACAAGAATATATCTGACTAGTAAGAATCTGAAAACCTATGTATCGATATCTCTCTGCAAGTGAATCAAGAGGGTGTAAAGCGGCATAAACACAGCAGGGAAAAGCAGCCAAGCCCCATTCTAAACATAAATTACTTTAAAAAACCCACAAAACAAAGACAGTGAAAGAGAGAGAAATTCTTACAAAATCTGTTCTGGGTCTCTGATGCAACCTGGATTGACCATATCTAGACCCACAGCTGGATGAGACATAAGGCTGGACACTCTTGGGGCTGAGAGGATTGGTGAGCTTGGGTGAGCAAACGCAGATACTTTAAAGTAACACCGCGGGGTACACACCCCATGGGTCTCAAATCTCCAGGTACAAGGGCATCTTCCTACATCAAAACATGCATGGGAAACCCAGAAGATGGTATGCCGTGAGATCGGGAAAGGTTTCTAAAACGCACCTCATTTCTCCTCTCATTGTGCTCGGATTCGCAATTCCACCCGCTTGACTAACCATCTCCCTACTTGGAGAATCAGCACCTTTAACCTCCTGTTTCGTACAGGTTGCAATTTGTCCTGAGGATGAACGGGAAGACGGGGAACCAACGAGAGACTAGCCCTAGGTGTTGGGACAGGCACAGGCCACTCCATTTTCCCATCAGGAAGAAGAATGAACCACAGGCTCAGCCTGACCCCCAGAACCAAAATAGGGCCTGAAGCAATCCTGCGCTTTTGCGGCCAGCTCCCAAAAAAGCGAGTAGACAAATGGAGCTCAGGGGCACTGCAAATCACAAACGTGAAGAGTTATAAATGATAACTCTCGTCCACAAATATATTGAGGGAAGGCAACGAAGAGGATTTGAAAGCAAGGCAGATTTGCAGGAAACAGATTTCAGGAGGTAGATTCGACTCGCCTTTAAAGCACATGAAAAGCGGCAAAACGTTGACAATGATGCCCTTGGCCAAGAAGGGCGTATGCGTTTTTTCCTGAATATATTCAGGAAAAAACGCATACGCCCTTCTTGGCCAACCAAGCAAGCCGGAAGGGCAAATCAGTGCTACAAAGAAGTCTCGCTTGCCCTCGGTCAAAAGGGCCATGCTGAAAAAAGTGTAAACACCAGAAAAGCAGGACAGGCCATGGAGACATGGGATCCTTGCTATGCTAATGGGCAGGATGTAAATTGCCAACAGGCACTCTGGAGAAGTGTACGGTGTGTCCTGAAACAAGTAATAAACACAGCTTAGAGAGCATAGGGCACTTCCACTCATGGACGTATAAATTGGGAAAACTAAAAATCAACAAGACACAGGCACCCCAAACTTTACGGCTGCTCTGTTTCCAAGAACCTCCCCTTCGGTACACCTTCAATATCCCAGGAAAGAGAAAAATGGATAAAGAAATGGTGGTACTTGGCACAATGGAATATCACTCAGCCATGAAATCAATGTCATAAGGCTAGTTAGCAGCATGATGACTGGATTTAGCGACGATGATTCTAAGTGAAATAAGTCACACAGAAAAAGACACTTATCCTAAGATATCGCTTATAGAGGGAATGTCAACATCGCTACACTTGAACTGAATTACAAAACAGAACAGAGTCACACCTTTAGAAGACACACTATGGCTGCTTAACGGGAAAGGTGTGGTGGGGTGATGCATAGAACAAGGGTTTGAAATTAGCTCAGAGACCGCTCCATAAGCCAAATATGTAATAGACAAGGCCTACTCCCTGCTCAGTGAACTGGACTCAACACCCCCTAGTCACCGCACAAGAATATATCTGACTAGTAAGAATCTGAAAACCTATGTATCGATATCTCTCTGCAAGTGAATCAAGAGGGTGTAAAGCGGCATAAACACAGCAGGGAAAAGCAGCCAAGACCCATTCTAAACATAAATTACTTTAAAAAACCCACAAAACAAAGACAGTGAAATAGAGAGAAATTCTTACAAAATCCGTTCAGGGTCTCTGATGCAACCTGTATTGACCATATCTAGACCCACAGCTGGATGAGACATAAGGCTGGACACTCTTGGGGCTCAGAGGATTGGTGAGGTTGGGTGAGCGAACGCAGATAATTTAAAGTAACACCGCGGGGTACCCACCCCATGGGTCTCAAATCTCCAGGTACAAGGGCATCTTCCTACATCAAAACATGCATGGGAAACCCAGAAGATGGTATGCCATGAGATAGGGAAAGGTTTCTAAAACGCACCTCATTTTCCTCTCATTGTGCTCGGGTTCGCCATTCCACCCGCTTGACTAACCATCTCCCTACTTGGAGAATCAGCACCTTTAACCTCCTGTTTCGTACAGGTTGCAATTTGTCCTGAGGATGAACGGGAAGACGGGCAACCAACGAGAGACTAGCCCTAGGTGTTGGGACAGGCACAGGTCACTCCATTTTCCCATCAGGAAGAAGAATGAACCACAGGCTCAGCCTGCCCCCCAGAACCAAAATAGGGCCTGAAGCAATCCTGTGCTTTTGCGGCCAGCTCCCAAAAAAGCGAGAAGACAAATGGAGCTCAGGGGCACTGCAATTCACAAACGTGCAGAGTTATAAATGAGAACTCTCGTCCACAAATATATTGAGGGAAGGCAACGAAGAGGATTTGAAAGCAAGGCAGATTTGCAGGAAACAGATTTCAGGAAGTAGATTCGACTCGCCTTTAAAGCACATGAAAAGCGGCAAAACGTTGACAATGATGCCCGTGGCCAAAAAGGGCGTATGCGTTTTTTCCTGAATATATTCAGGAAAAAACGCATACGCCCTTTTTGGCCAACCAAGCAAGCCGGAAGGGCAAATCAGCGGTACAAAGAAGTCTCGCTTGCCCTCGGTCAAAAGGGCCATGCTGAAAAAAGCGTAAAAACCAGAAAAGCAGGACAGGCCATGGAGACATGGGAGCCTTGCTACGCTGATGGGCGGGATGTAAATTGCAAACAGGCACTCTGGAGAAGTGTACGGTGTGTCCTGAAACAAATAATAAACACAGCTTAGAGAGCATAGGGCACTTCCACTCATGGGCGTATAAATCGGGAGAATTAAACTCAACAAGACACAGGCACCCCAAACTTTATGGCTGCTCTGTTTCCAAGAACCTCCACTTCGGTACACCTTCAATATCCCAAGAAAGAGAAAAATGGATAAACAAATGGTGGTACTTGGCACAATGGAATATCACTCAGCCATGAAATCAATGTCATAAGGCTAGTTAGCAGCATGATGAGTGGATTTAGCGACGATGATTCTAAGTGAAATAAGTCACACAGAAAAAGACACTTATCCTAAGATATCGCTTATAGAGGGAATGTCAAAATCGCTACACTTGAACTGAATTACAAAACAGAACAGAGTCACACCTTTAGAAGACACACTATGGCTGCTGAAAGGGAATGGTGAGGTGGGGTGATGCATAAAACAAGGGTTTGAAATTAGCTCAGAGACCGCTCCATAAGCCAAATATGTAATAGACAAGGCCTACTCCCTGCTCAGTGAACTGGACTCAACACCCCCTAGTCACCGCACAAGAATATATCTGACTAGTAAGAATCTGAAAACCTATGTATCGATATCTCTCTGCAAGTGAATCAAGAGTGTGTAAAGCGCCATAAACACAGCAGGGAAAAGCAGCCAAGCCCCATTCTAAACATAAATTACTTTAAAAAACCCACAAAACAAAGACAGTGAAAGAGAGAGAAATTCTTACAAAATCTGTTCTGGGTCTCTGATGCAACCTGGATTGACCATATCTAGACCCACAGCTGGATGAGACATAAGGCTGGACACTCTTGGGGCTGAGAGGATTGGTGAGCTTGGGTGAGCAAACGCAGATACTTTAAAGTAACACCGCGGGGTACACACCCCATGGGTCTCAAATCTCCAGGTACAAGGGCATCTTCCTACATCAAAACATGCATGGGAAACCCAGAAGATGGTATGCCGTGAGATCGGGAAAGGTTTCTAAAACGCACCTCATTTCTCCTCTCATTGTGCTCGGATTCGCAATTCCACCCGCTTGACTAACCATCTCCCTACTTGGAGAATCAGCACCTTTAACCTCCTGTTTCGTACAGGTTGCAATTTGTCCTGAGGATGAACGGGAAGACGGGGAACCAACGAGAGACTAGCCCTAGGTGTTGGGACAGGCACAGGCCACTCCATTTTCCCATCAGGAAGAAGAATGAACCACAGGCTCAGCCTGACCCCCAGAACCAAAATAGGGCCTGAAGCAATCCTGCGCTTTTGCGGCCAGCTCCCAAAAAAGCGAGTAGACAAATGGAGCTCAGGGGCACTGCAAATCACAAACGTGAAGAGTTATAAATGATAACTCTCGTCCACAAATATATTGAGGGAAGGCAACGAAGAGGATTTGAAAGCTAGGCAGATTTGCAGGAAACAGATTTCAGGAGGTAGATTCGACTCGCCTTTAAAGCACATGAAAAGCGGCAAAACGTTGACAATGATGCCCTTGGCCAAGAAGGGCGTATGCGTTTTTTCCTGAATATATTCAGGAAAAAACGCATACGCCCTTCTTGGCCAACCAAGCAAGCCGGAAGGGCAAATCAGTGCTACAAAGAAGTCTCGCTTGCCCTCGGTCAAAAGGGCCATGCTGAAAAAAGTGTAAACACCAGAAAAGCAGGACAGGCCATGGAGACATGGGATCCTTGCTATGCTAATGGGCAGGATGTAAATTGCCAACAGCCACTCTGGAGAAGTGTACGGTGTGTCCTGAAACAAGTAATAAACACAGCTTAGAGAGCATAGGGCACTTCCACTCATGGACGTATAAATTGGGAAAACTAAAAATCAACAAGACACAGGCACCCCAAACTTTACGGCTGCTCTGTTTCCAAGAACCTCCCCTTCGGTACACCTTCAATATCCCAGGAAAGAGAAAAATGGATAAAGAAATGGTGGTACTTGGCACAATGGAATATCACTCAGCCATGAAATCAATGTCATAAGGCTAGTTAGCAGCATGATGACTGGATTTAGCGACAATGATTCTAAGTGAAATAAGACACACAGAAAAAGACACTTATCTTAAGATATCGCTTAGAGAGGGAATGTCAAAATCGCTACACTTGAACTGAATTACAAAACAGAACAGAGTCACACCATTAGAAGACACACTATGGCTGCTTAACGGGAAACGTGAGGTGGGGTGATGCATAGAACAAGGGTTTGAAATTAGCTCAGAGACCGCTCCATAAGCCAAATATGTAATAGACAAGACCTACTCCCTGCTCAGTGAACTGGACTCAACACCCCCTAGTCACCGCACAAGAATATATCTGACTAGTAAGAATCTGAAAACCTATGTATCGATATCTCTCTGCAAGTGAATCAAGAGGGTGTAAAGCGGCATAAACACAGCAGGGAAAAGCAGCCAAGACACATTCTAAACATAAATTACTTTAAAAAACCCACAAAACAAAGACAGTGAAAGAGAGAGAAATTCTTACAAAATCTGTTCTGGGTCTCTGATGCAACCTGGATTGACCATATCTAGACCCACAGCTGGATGAGACATAAGGCTGGACACTCTTGGGGCTGAGAGGATTGGTGAGGTTGGGTGAGCAAACGCAGATACTTTAAAGTAACACCGCGGGGTACACACCCCATGGGTCTCAAATCTCCAGGTACAAGGGCATCTTCCTACATCAAAACATGCATGGGAAACCCAGAAGATGGTATGCCGTGAGATCGGGAAAGGTTTCTAAAACGCACCTCATTTCTCCTCTCATTGTGCTCGGATTCGCAATTCCACCCTCTTGACTAACCATCTCCCTACTTGGAGAATCAGCACCTTTAACCTCCTGTTTCGTACAGGTTGCAATTTGTCCTGAGGATGAACGGGAAGACGGGGAACCAACGAGAGACTAGCCCTAGGTGTTGGGACAGGCACAGGCCACTCCATTTTCCCATCAGGAAGAAGAATGAACCACAGGCTCAGCCTGACCCCCAGAACCAAAATAGGGCCTGAAGCAATCCTGCGCTTTTGCGGCCAGCTCCCAAAAAAGCGAGTAGACAAATGGAGCTCAGGGGCACTGCAAATCACAAACGTGAAGAGTTATAAATGATAACTCTCGTCCACAAATATATTGAGGGAAGGCAACGAAGAGGATTTGAAAGCAAGGCAGATTTGCAGGAAACAGATTTCAGGAGGTAGATTCGACTCGCCTTTAAAGCACATGAAAAGCGGCAAAACGTTGACAATGATGCCCTTGGCCAAGAAGGGCGTATGCGTTTTTTCCTGAATATATTCAGGAAAAAACGCATACGCCCTTCTTGGCCAACCAAGCAAGCCGGAAGGGCAAATCAGTGCTACAAAGAAGTCTCGCTTGCCCTCGGTCAAAAGGGCCATGCTGAAAAAAGTGTAAACACCAGAAAAGCAGGACAGGCCATGGAGACATGGGATCCTTGCTATGCTAATGGGCAGGATGTAAATTGCCAACAGGCACTCTGGAGAAGTGTACGGTGTGTCCTGAAACAAGTAATAAACACAGCTTAGAGAGCATAGGGCACTTCCACTCATGGACGTATAAATTGGGAAAACTAAAAATCAACAAGACACAGGCACCCCAAACTTTACGGCTGCTCTGTTTCCAAGAACCTCCCCTTCGGTACACCTTCAATATCCCAGGAAAGAGAAAAATGGATAAAGAAATGGTGGTACTTGGCACAATGGAATATCACTCAGCCATGAAATCAATGTCATAAGGCTAGTTAGCAGCATGATGACTGGATTTAGCGACGATGATTCTAAGTGAAATAAGTCACACAGAAAAAGACACTTATCCTAAGATATCGCTTATAGAGGGAATGTCAACATCGCTACACTTGAACTGAATTACAAAACAGAACAGAGTCACACCTTTAGAAGACACACTATGGCTGCTTAACGGGAAAGGTGTGGTGGGGTGATGCATAGAACAAGGGTTTGAAATTAGCTCAGAGACCGCTCCATAAGCCAAATATGTAATAGACAAGGCCTACTCCCTGCTCAGTGAACTGGACTCAACACCCCCTAGTCACCGCACAAGAATATATCTGACTAGTAAGAATCTGAAAACCTATGTATCGATATCTCTCTGCAAGTGAATCAAGAGGGTGTAAAGCGGCATAAACACAGCAGGGAAAAGCAGCCAAGACCCATTCTAAACATAAATTACTTTAAAAAACCCACAAAACAAAGACAGTGAAATAGAGAGAAATTCTTACAAAATCCGTTCAGGGTCTCTGATGCAACCTGTATTGACCATATCTAGACCCACAGCTGGATGAGACATAAGGCTGGACACTCTTGGGGCTCAGAGGATTGGTGAGGTTGGGTGAGCGAACGCAGATAATTTAAAGTAACACCGCGGGGTACCCACCCCATGGGTCTCAAATCTCCAGGTACAAGGGCATCTTCCTACATCAAAACATGCATGGGAAACCCAGAAGATGGTATGCCATGAGATAGGGAAAGGTTTCTAAAACGCACCTCATTTTCCTCTCATTGTGCTCGGGTTCGCCATTCCACCCGCTTGACTAACCATCTCCCTACTTGGAGAATCAGCACCTTTAACCTCCTGTTTCGTACAGGTTGCAATTTGTCCTGAGGATGAACGGGAAGACGGGCAACCAACGAGAGACTAGCCCTAGGTGTTGGGACAGGCACAGGTCACTCCATTTTCCCATCAGGAAGAAGAATGAACCACAGGCTCAGCCTGCCCCCCAGAACCAAAATAGGGCCTGAAGCAATCCTGTGCTTTTGCGGCCAGCTCCCAAAAAAGCGAGAAGACAAATGGAGCTCAGGGGCACTGCAATTCACAAACGTGCAGAGTTATAAATGAGAACTCTCGTCCACAAATATATTGAGGGAAGGCAACGAAGAGGATTTGAAAGCAAGGCAGATTTGCAGGAAACAGATTTCAGGAAGTAGATTCGACTCGCCTTTAAAGCACATGAAAAGCGGCAAAACGTTGACAATGATGCCCGTGGCCAAAAAGGGCGTATGCGTTTTTTCCTGAATATATTCAGGAAAAAACGCATACGCCCTTTTTGGCCAACCAAGCAAGCCGGAAGGGCAAATCAGCACTACAAAGAAGTCTCGCTTGCCCTCGGTCAAAAGGGCCATGCTGAAATAAGCGTAAAAACCAGAAAACCAGGACAGGCCATGGAGACATGGGAGCCTTGCTACGCTGATGGGCGGGATGTAAATTGCAAACAGGCACTCTGGAGAAGTGTACGGTGTGTCCTGAAACAAATAATAAACACAGCTTAGAGAGCATAGGGCACTTCCACTCATGGGCGTATAAATCGGGAGAATTAAACTCAACAAGACACAGGCACCCCAAACTTTATGGCTGCTCTGTTTCCAAGAACCTCCACTTCGGTACACCTTCAATATCCCAAGAAAGAGAAAAATGGATAAACAAATGGTGGTACTTGGCACAATGGAATATCACTCAGCCATGAAATCAATGTCATAAGGCTAGTTAGCAGCATGATGAGTGGATTTAGCGACGATGATTCTAAGTGAAATAAGTCACACAGAAAAAGACACTTATCCTAAGATATCGCTTATAGAGGGAATGTCAAAATCGCTACACTTGAACTGAATTACAAAACAGAACAGAGTCACACCTTTAGAAGACACACTATGGATGCTGAAAGGGAATGGTGAGGTGGGGTGATGCATAAAACAAGGGTTTGAAATTAGCTCAGAGACCGCTCCATAAGCCAAATATGTAATAGACAAGGCCTACTCCCTGCTCAGTGAACTGGACTCAACACCCCCTAGTCACCGCACAAGAATATATCTGACTAGTAAGAATCTGAAAACCTATGTATCGATATCTCTCTGCAAGTGAATCAAGAGTGTGTAAAGCGCCATAAACACAGCAGGGAAAAGCAGCCAAGCCCCATTCTAAACATAAATTACTTTAAAAAACCCACAAAACAAAGACAGTGAAAGAGAGAGAAATTCTTACAAAATCTGTTCTGGGTCTCTGATGCAACCTGGATTGACCATATCTAGACCCACAGCTGGATGAGACATAAGGCTGGACACTCTTGGGGCTGAGAGGATTGGTGAGCTTGGGTGAGCAAACGCAGATACTTTAAAGTAACACCGCGGGGTATCACCCCATGGGTCTCAAATCTCCAGGTACAAGGGCATCTTCCTACATCAAAACATGCATGGGAAACCCAGAAGATGGTATGCCGTGAGATCGGGAAAGGTTTCTAAAACGCACCTCATTTCTCCTCTCATTGTGCTCGGATTCGCAATTCCACCCGCTTGACTAACCATCTCCCTACTTGGAGAATCAGCACCTTTAACCTCCTGTTTCGTACAGGTTGCAATTTGTCCTGAGGATGAACGGGAAGACGGGGAACCAACGAGAGACTAGCCCTAGGTGTTGGGACAGGCACAGGCCACTCCATTTTCCCATCAGGAAGAAGAATGAACCACAGGCTCAGCCTGACCCCCAGAACCAAAATAGGGCCTGAAGCAATCCTGCGCTTTTGCGGCCAGCTCCCAAAAAAGCGAGTAGACAAATGGAGCTCAGGGGCACTGCAAATCACAAACGTGAAGAGTTATAAATGATAACTCTCGTCCACAAATATATTGAGGGAAGGCAACGAAGAGGATTTGAAAGCTAGGCAGATTTGCAGGAAACAGATTTCAGGAGGTAGATTCGACTCGCCTTTAAAGCACATGAAAAGCGGCAAAACGTTGACATTGATGCCCTTGGCCAAGAAGGGCGTATGCGTTTTTTCCTGAATATATTCAGGAAAAAACGCATACGCCCTTCTTGGCCAACCAAGCAAGCCGGAAGGGCAAATCAGTGCTACAAAGAAGTCTCGCTTGCCCTCGGTCAAAAGGGCCATGCTGAAAAAAGTGTAAACACCAGAAAAGCAGGACAGGCCATGGAGACATGGGATCCTTGCTATGCTAATGGGCAGGATGTAAATTGCCAACAGCCACTCTGGAGAAGTGTACGGTGTGTCCTGAAACAAGTAATAAACACAGCTTAGAGAGCATAGGGCACTTCCACTCATGGACGTATAAATTGGGAAAACTAAAAATCAACAAGACACAGGCACCCCAAACTTTACGGCTGCTCTGTTTCCAAGAAGCTCCCCTTCGGTACACCTTCAATATCCCAGGAAAGAGAAAAATGGATAAAGAAATGGTGGTACTTGGCACAATGGAATATCACTCAGCCATGAAATCAATGTCATAAGGCTAGTTAGCAGCATGATGACTGGATTTAGCGACGATGATTCTAAGTGAAATAAGTCACACAGAAAAAGACACTTATCCTAAGATATCGCTTATAGAGGGAATGTCAAAATCGCTACACTTGAACTGAATTACAAAACAGAACAGAGTCACACCTTTAGAAGACACACTATGGCTGCTGAACGGGAATGGTGAGGTGGGGTGATGCATAAAACAAGGGTTTGAAATTAGCTCAGAGACCGCTCCATAAGCCAAATATGTAATAGACAAGGCCTACTCCCTGCTCAGTGAACTGGACTCAACACCCACTAGTCACCGCACAAGAATATATCTGACTAGTAAGAATCTGAAAACCTATGTATCGATATCTCTCTGCAAGTGAATCAAGAGGGTGTAAAGCGCCATAAACACAGCAGGGCAAAGCAGCCAAGACCCATTCTAAACATAAATTACTTTAAAAAACCCACAAAACAAAGACAGTGAAAGAGAGAGAAATTCTTACAAAATCTGTTCAGGGTCTCTGATGCAACCTGGATTGACCATATCTAGACCCACAGCTGGATGAGACATAAGGCTGGACACTCTTGGGGCTGAGAGGATTGGTGAGCTTGGTGAGCAAATACAGATACTTTAAAGTAACAACGCGGGGTACACACACCATGGGTCTCAAATCTCCAGGTACAAGGGCATCTTCCTACATCAAAACATGCATGGGAAACCCAGAAGATGGTATGCCGTGAGATCGGGAAAGGTTTCTAAAACGCACCTCATTTCTCCTCTCATTGTGCTCGGGTTCGCCATTCCAGCCGCTTGACTAACCATCTCCCTACTTGGAGAATCAGCACCTTTAACCTCCTGTTTTGTACAGGTTGCAATTTGTCCTGAGGATGAACGGGAAGACGGGCAACCAACGAGAGACTAGCCCTAGGTGTTGGGACAGGCACAGGTCACTCCATTTTCCCATCAGGAAGAAGAATGAACCACAGGCTCAGCCTGCCCCCTAGAACCAAAATAGGGCCTGAAGCAATCCTGCGCTTTTGCGGCCAGCTCCCAAAAAAGCGAGTAGACAAATGGAGCTCAGGGGCACTGCAATTAACAAACGTGCAGAGTTATAAATGATATCTCTCGTCCACAAATATATTGAGGGAAGGCAACGAAGAGGATTTGAAAGCAAGGCAGATTTGCAGGAAACAGATTTCAGGAGGTAGATTCGACTCGCCTTTAAAGCACATGAAAACAGGCAAAACGTTGACAATAATGCCCTTCACCAAAAAGGGCGTATACGTTTTTTCCTGAATATATTCAGGAAAAAACGCATACCTCCTTTTTGGCCAACCAAGCAAGCCGGAAGGGCAAATCAGTGCTACAAAGAAGTCTCGCTTGCCCTCGGTCAAAAGGGCCATGCTGAAAAAAGTGTAAACACCAGAAAAGCAGGACAGGCCATGGAGACATGGGAGCCTTGCTACGCTAATGGGCAGGATGTAAATTGCCAACAGGCACTCTGGAGAAGTGTACGGTGTGTCCTGAAACAAGTAATAAACACAGCTTAGAGAGCATAGGACACTTCCACTCATGGGCGTATAAATTGGGAAAACTAAAAATCAACAAGACACAGGCACCCCAAACTTTACGGCTGCTCTGTTTCCAAGAACCTCCCCTTCGGTACACCTTCAATATCCCAGGAAAGAGAAAAATGGATAAAGAAATGGTGGTACTTGGCACAATGGAATATCACTCAGCCATGAAATCAATGTCATAAGGCTAGTTAGCAGCATGATGAGTGGATTTAGCGACGATGATTCTAAGTGAAATAAGACACACAGAAAAAGACACTTATCCTAAGATATCGCTTATAGAGGGAATGTCAAAATCGCTACACTTGAACTGAATTACAAAGCAGAACAGAGTCACACCTTTAGAAGACACACTATGGCTGCTTAACGGGAAACGTGAGGTGGGGTGATGCATAGAACAAGGGTTTGAAATTAGCTCAGAGACCGCTCCATAAGCCAAATATGTAATAGACAAGGCCTACTCCCTGCTCAGTGAACTGGACTCAACACCCCCTAGTCACCGCACAAGAATATATCTGATTAGTAAGAATCTGAAAACCTATGTATCGATATCTCTCTGCAAGTGAATCAAGAGGGTGTAAAGCGGCATAAACACAGCAGGGCAAAGCAGCCAAGACCCATTCTAAACATAAATTACTTTAAAAAACCCACAAAACAAAGACAGTGAAAGAGAGAGAAATTCTTTAAAAATCTGTTCAGGGTCTCTGATGCAACCTGGATTGACCATATCTAGACCCACAGCTGGATGAGACATAAGGCTGGACACTCTTGGGGCTGAGAGGATTGGTGAGGTTGGGTGAGCAAACGCAGATACTTTAAAGTAACACCGCGGGGTACCCACCCCATGGGTCTCAAATCTCCAGGTACAAGGGCATCTTCCTACATCAAAACATGCATGGGAAACCCAGAAGATGGTATGCCGTGAGATCGGGAAAGGTTTCTAAAACGCACCTCATTTCTCCTCTCCTTGTGCTCGGGTTCGCCATTCCAGCCGCTTGACTAACCATCTCCCTACGTGGAGAATCAGCACCTTTAACCTCCTGTTTCGAACAGGTTGCAATTTGTTCTGAGGATGAACGGGAAGATGGGGAAACAACGAGAGACTAGCCCTAGGTGTTGGGACAGGCACAGGCCACTCCATTTTCCCATCAGGAAGAAGAATGAACCACAGGCTCAGCCTGACCCCCAGAACCAAAATAGGGCCTGAAGCAATCCTGCGCTTTTGCGGCCAGCTCCCAAAAAAGCGAGTAGACAAATGGAGCTCAGGGGCACTGCAATTCACAAACGTGCAGAGTTATAAATGATATCTCTCGTCCACAAATATATTGAGGGAAGGCAACGAAGAGGATTTGAAAGCAAGGCAGATTTGCAGGAAACAGATTTCAGGAGGTAGATTCGACTCGCCTTAAAGCACATGAAAACAGGCAAAACGTTGACAATAATGCCCTTCACCAAAAAGGGCGTATGCGTTTTTTCCTGAATATATTCAGGAAAAAACGCATACCTCCTTTTTGGCCAACCAAGCAAGCCGGAAGGGCAAATCAGTGCTACAAAGAAGTCTCGCTTGCCCTCGGTCAAAAGGGCCATGCTGAAAAAAGTGTAAACACCAGAAAAGCAGGAGAGGCCATGGAGACATGGGAGCCTTGCTACGCTAATGGGCAGGATGTAAATTGCCAACAGCCACTCTGGAGAAGTGTACGGTGTGTCCTGAAACAAGTAATAAACACAGCTTAGAGAGCATAGGACACTTCCACTCATGGGCGTATAAATTGAGAAAACTAAAAATCAACAAGACACAGGCACCCCAAACTTTACGGCTGCTCTGTTTCCAAGAACCTCCCCTTCGGTACACCTTCAATATCCCAGGAAAGAGAAAAATGGATAAAGAAATGGTGGTACTTGGCACAATGGAATATCACTCAGCCATGAAATCAATGTCATAAGGCTAGTTAGCAGCATGATGAGTGGATTTAGCGACGATGATTCTAAGTGAAATAAGACACACAGAAAAAGACACTTATCCTAAGATATCGCTTATAGAGGGAATGTCAAAATCGCTACACTTGAACTGAATTACAAAGCAGAACAGAGTCACACCTTTAGAAGACACACTATGGCTGCTTAACGGGAAACGTGAGGTGGGGTGATGCATAGAACAAGGGTTTGAAATTAGCTCAGAGACCGCTCCATAAGCCAAATATGTAATAGACAAGGCCTACTCCCTGCTCAGTGAACTGGACTCAACACCCCCTAGTCACCGCACAAGAATATATCTGATTAGTAAGAATCTGAAAACCTATGTATCGATATCTCTCTGCAAGTGAATCAAGAGGGTGTAAAGCGGCATAAACACAGCAGGGCAAAGCAGCCAAGACCCATTCTAAACATAAATTACTTTAAAAAACCCACAAAACAAAGACAGTGAAAGAGAGAGAAATTCTTTAAAAATCTGTTCAGGGTCTCTGATGCAACCTGGATTGACCATATCTAGACCCACAGCTGGATGAGACATAAGGCTGGACACTCTTGGGGCTGAGAGGATTGGTGAGGTTGGGTGAGCAAACGCAGATACTTTAAAGTAACACCGCGGGGTACCCACCCCATGGGTCTCAAATCTCCAGGTACAAGGGCATCTTCCTACATCAAAACATGCATGGGAAACCCAGAAGATGGTATGCCGTGAGATCGGGAAAGGTTTCTAAAACGCACCTCATTTCTCCTCTCCTTGTGCTCGGGTTCGCCATTCCAGCCGCTTGACTAACCATCTCCCTACGTGGAGAATCAGCACCTTTAACCTCCTGTTTCGAACAGGTTGCAATTTGTTCTGAGGATGAACGGGAAGATGGGGAAACAACGAGAGACTAGCCCTAGGTGTTGGGACAGGCACAGGCCACTCCATTTTCCCATCAGGAAGAAGAATGAACCACAGGCTCAGCCTGACCCCCAGAACCAAAATAGGGCCTGAAGCAATCCTGCGCTTTTGCGGCCAGCTCCCAAAAAAGCGAGTAGACAAATGGAGCTCAGGGGCACTGCAATTCACAAACGTGCAGAGTTATAAATGATATCTCTCGTCCACAAATATATTGAGGGAAGGCAACGAAGAGGATTTGAAAGCAAGGCAGATTTGCAGGAAACAGATTTCAGGAGGTAGATTCGACTCGCCTTAAAGCACATGAAAACAGGCAAAACGTTGACAATAATGCCCTTCACCAAAAAGGGCGTATGCGTTTTTTCCTGAATATATTCAGGAAAAAACGCATACCTCCTTTTTGGCCAACCAAGCAAGCCGGAAGGGCAAATCAGTGCTACAAAGAAGTCTCGCTTGCCCTCGGTCAAAAGGGCCATGCTGAAAAAAGTGTAAACACCAGAAAAGCAGGAGAGGCCATGGAGACATGGGAGCCTTGCTACGCTAATGGGCAGGATGTAAATTGCCAACAGCCACTCTGGAGAAGTGTACGGTGTGTCCTGAAACAAGTAATAAACACAGCTTAGAGAGCATAGGACACTTCCACTCATGGGCGTATAAATTGAGAAAACTAAAAATCAACAAGACACAGGCACCCCAAACTTTACGGCTGCTCTGTTTCCAAGAACCTCCCCTTCGGTACACCTTCAATATCCCAGGAAAGAGAAAAATGGATAAAGAAATGGTGGTACTTGGCACAATGGAATATCACTCAGCCATGAAATCAATGTCATAAGGCTAGTTAGCAGCATGATGAGTGGATTTAGCGACGATGATTCTAAGTGAAATAAGACACACAGAAAAAGACACTTATCCTAAGATATCGCTTATAGAGGGAATGTCAAAATCGCTACACTTGAACTGAATTACAAAGCAGAACAGAGTCACACCTTTAGAAGACACACTATGGCTGCTTAACGGGAAACGTGAGGTGGGGTGATGCATAGAACAAGGGTTTGAAATTAGCTCAGAGACCGCTCCATAAGCCAAATATGTAATAGACAAGGCCTACTCCCTGCTCAGTGAACTGGACTCAACACCCCCTAGTCACCGCACAAGAATATATCTGATTAGTAAGAATCTGAAAACCTATGTATCGATATCTCTCTGCAAGTGAATCAAGAGGGTGTAAAGCGGCATAAACACAGCAGGGCAAAGCAGCCAAGACCCATTCTAAACATAAATTACTTTAAAAAACCCACAAAACAAAGACAGTGAAAGAGAGAGAAATTCTTTAAAAATCTGTTCAGGGTCTCTGATGCAACCTGGATTGACCATATCTAGACCCACAGCTGGATGAGACATAAGGCTGGACACTCTTGGGGCTGAGAGGATTGGTGAGGTTGGGTGAGCAAACGCAGATACTTTAAAGTAACACCGCGGGGTACCCACCCCATGGGTCTCAAATCTCCAGGTACAAGGGCATCTTCCTACATCAAAACATGCATGGGAAACCCAGAAGATGGTATGCCGTGAGATCGGGAAAGGTTTCTAAAACGCACCTCATTTCTCCTCTCCTTGTGCTCGGGTTCGCCATTCCAGCCGCTTGACTAACCATCTCCCTACGTGGAGAATCAGCACCTTTAACCTCCTGTTTCGAACAGGTTGCAATTTGTTCTGAGGATGAACGGGAAGATGGGGAAACAACGAGAGACTAGCCCTAGGTGTTGGGACAGGCACAGGCCACTCCATTTTCCCATCAGGAAGAAGAATGAACCACAGGCTCAGCCTGACCCCCAGAACCAAAATAGGGCCTGAAGCAATCCTGCGCTTTTGCGGCCAGCTCCCAAAAAAGCGAGTAGACAAATGGAGCTCAGGGGCACTGCAATTCACAAACGTGCAGAGTTATAAATGATATCTCTCGTCCACAAATATATTGAGGGAAGGCAACGAAGAGGATTTGAAAGCAAGGCAGATTTGCAGGAAACAGATTTCAGGAGGTAGATTCGACTCGCCTTAAAGCACATGAAAACAGGCAAAACGTTGACAATAATGCCCTTCACCAAAAAGGGCGTATGCGTTTTTTCCTGAATATATTCAGGAAAAAACGCATACCTCCTTTTTGGCCAACCAAGCAAGCCGGAAGGGCAAATCAGTGCTACAAAGAAGTCTCGCTTGCCCTCGGTCAAAAGGGCCATGCTGAAAAAAGTGTAAACACCAGAAAAGCAGGAGAGGCCATGGAGACATGGGAGCCTTGCTACGCTAATGGGCAGGATGTAAATTGCCAACAGCCACTCTGGAGAAGTGTACGGTGTGTCCTGAAACAAGTAATAAACACAGCTTAGAGAGCATAGGACACTTCCACTCATGGGCGTATAAATTGAGAAAACTAAAAATCAACAAGACACAGGCACCCCAAACTTTACGGCTGCTCTGTTTCCAAGAACCTCCCCTTCGGTACACCTTCAATATCCCAGGAAAGAGAAAAATGGATAAAGAAATGGTGGTACTTGGCACAATGGAATATCACTCAGCCATGAAATCAATGTCATAAGGCTAGTTAGCAGCATGATGAGTGGATTTAGCGACGATGATTCTAAGTGAAATAAGACACACAGAAAAAGACACTTATCCTAAGATATCGCTTATAGAGGGAATGTCAAAATCGCTACACTTGAACTGAATTACAAAGCAGAACAGAGTCACACCTTTAGAAGACACACTATGGCTGCTTAACGGGAAACGTGAGGTGGGGTGATGCATAGAACAAGGGTTTGAAATTAGCTCAGAGACCGCTCCATAAGCCAAATATGTAATAGACAAGGCCTACTCCCTGCTCAGTGAACTGGACTCAACACCCCCTAGTCACCGCACAAGAATATATCTGACTAGTAAGAATCTGAAAACCTATGTATCGATATCTCTCTGCAAGTGAATCAAGAGGGTGTAAAGCGGCATAAACACAGCAGGGAAAAGCAGCCAAGACCCATTCTAAACATAAATTACTTTAAAAAACCCACAAAACAAAGACAGTGAAAGAGAGAGAAATTCTTACAAAATCTGTTCAGGGTCTCTGATGCAACCTGGATTGACCATATCTAGACCCACAGCTGGATGAGACATAAGGCTGGACACTCTTGGGGCTGAGAGGATTGGTGAGCTTGGTGTGCAAACGCAGATACTTTAAAGTAACACCGCGGGGTACACACCCCATGGGTCTCAAATCTCCAGGTACAAGGGCATCTTCCTACATCAAAACATGCATGGGAAACCCAGAAGATGGTATGCCGTGAGATCGGGAAAGGTTTCTAAAACGCACCTCATTTCTCCTCTCATTGTGCTCGGGTTCGCCATTCCAGCCGCTTGACTAACCATCTCCCTACTTGGAGAATCAGCACCTTTAACCTCCTGTTTTGTACAGGTTGCAATTTGTCCTGAGGATGAACGGGAAGACGGGCAACCAACGAGAGACTAGCCCTAGGTGTTGGGACAGGCACAGGTCACTCCATTTTCCCATCAGGAAGAAGAATGAACCACAGGCTCAGCCTGCCCCCTAGAACCAAAATAGGGCCTGAAGCAATCCTGCGCTTTTGCGGCCAGCTCCCAAAAAAGCGAGTAGACAAATGGAGCTCAGGGGCACTGCAATTCACAAACGTGCAGAGTTATAAATGATATCTCTCGTCCACAAATATATTGAGGGAAGGCAACGAAGAGGATTTGAAAGCAAGGCAGATTTGCAGGAAACAGATTTCAGGAGGTAGATTCGACTCGCCTTTAAAGCACATGAAAAGCGGCAAAACGTTGACAATGATGCCCTTGGCCAAAAAGGGCGTATGCGTTTTTTCCTGAATATATTCAGGAAAAAACGCATACGCCCTTTTTGGCCAACCAAGCAAGCTGAAAGGGCAAATCAGCGGTACAAAGAAGTCTCGCTTGCCCTCGGTCAAAAGGGCCATGCTGAAAAAAGCGTAAAATCCAGAAAAGCAGGACAGGCCATGGAGACATGGGAGCCTTGCTACGCTGATGGGCGGGATGTAAATTGCCAACAGGCACTCTGGAGAAGTGTACGGTGTGTCCTGAAACAAATAATAAACACAGCTTAGAGAGCATAGGGCACTTCCACTCATGGGCGTATAACTTGGGAAAACTAAAAATCAACAAGACACAGGCACCCCAAACTTTACGGCTGCTCTCTTTCCAACAACCTCCACTTCGGTACACCTTCAATATCCCAGGAAAGAGAAAAATGGATAAAGAAATGGTGGTACTTGGCACAATGGAATATCACTCAGCCATGAAATCAATGTCATAAGGCTAGTTAGCAGCATGATGACTGGATTTAGCGACGATGATTCTAAGTGAAATAAGTCACACAGAAAAAGACACTTATCCTAAGATATCGCTTACAGAGGGAATGTCAAAATCGCTACACTTGAACTGAATTACAAAACAGAACAGAGTCACACCTTTAGAAGACACACTATGGCTTCTGAACGGGAATGGTGAGGTGGGGTGATGCATAAAACAAGGGTTTGAAATTAGCTCAGAGACCGCTCCATAAGCCAAATATGTAATAGACAAGGCCTACTCCCTGCTCAGTGAACTGGACTCAACACCCCCTAGTCACCGCACAAGAATATATCTGACTAGTAAGAATCTGAAAACCTATGTATCGATATCTCTCTGCAAGTGAATCAAGAGGGTGTAAAGCGGCATAAACACAGCAGGGAAAAGCAGCCAAGACCCATTCTAAACATAAATTACTTTAAAAAACCCACAAAACAAAGACAGTGAAAGAGAGAGAAATTCTTACAAAATCTGTTCAGGGTCTATGATGCAACCTGGATTGACCATATCTAGACCCACAGCTGGATGAGACATAAGGCTGGACACTCTTGGGGCTGAGAGGATTGGTGAGCTTGGTGAGCAAACGCAGATACTTTAAAGTAACAACGCGGGGTACACACACCATGGGTCTCAAATCTCCAGGTACAAGGGCATCTTCCTACATCAAAACATGCATGGGAAACCCAGAAGATGGTATGCCGTGAGATCGGGAAAGGTTTCTAAAACGCACCTCATTTCTCCTCTCATTGTGCTCGGGTTCGCCATTCCAGCCGCTTGACTAACCATCTCCCTACTTGGAGAATCAGCACCTTTAACCTCCTGTTTTGTACAGGTTGCAATTTGTCCTGAGGATGAACGGGAAGATGGGCAACCAACGAGAGACTAGCCCTAGGTGTTGGGACAGGCACAGGTCACTCCATTTTCCCATCAGGAAGAAGAATGAACCACAGGCTCAGCCTGCCCCCTAGAACCAAAATAGGGCCTGAAGCAATCCTGCGCTTTTGCGGCCAGCTCCCAAAAAAGCGAGTAGACAAATGGAGCTCAGGGGCACTGCAATTCACAAACGTGCAGAGTTATAAATGATATCTCTCGTCCACAAATATATTGAGGGAAGGCAACGAAGAGGATTTGAAAGCAAGGCAGATTTGCAGGAAACAGATTTCAGGAGGTAGATTCGACTCGCCTTTAAAGCACATGAAAACAGGCAAAACGTTGACAATAATGCCCTTCACCAAAAAGGGCGTATGCGTTTTTTCCTGAATATATTCAGGAAAAAACGCATACCTCCTTTTTGGCCAACCAAGCAAGCCGGAAGGGCAAATCAGTGCTACAAAGAAGTCTCGCTTGCCCTCGGTCAAAAGGGCCATGCTGAAAAAAGTGTAAACACCAGAAAAGCAGGACAGGCCATGGAGACATGGGAGCCTTGCTACGCTAATGGGCAGGATGTAAATTGCCAACAGCCACTCTGGAGAAGTGTACGGTGTGTCCTGAAACAAGTAATAAACACAGCTTAGAGAGCATAGGACACTTCCACTCATGGGCGTATAAATTGGGAAAACTAAAAATCAACAAGACACAGGCACCCCAAACTTTACAGCTGCTCTGTTTCCAAGAACCTCCCCTTCGGTACACCTTCAATATCCCAGGAAAGAGAAAAATGGATAAAGAAATGGTGGTACTTGGCACAATGGAATATCACTCAGCCATGAAATCAATGTCATAAGGCTAGTTAGCAGCATGATGAGTGGATTTAGCGACGATGATTCTAAGTGAAATAAGACACACAGAAAAAGACACTTATCCTAAGATATCGCTTATAGAGGGAATGTCAAAATCGCTACACTTGAACTGAATTACAAAACAGAACAGAGTCACACCATTAGAAGACACACTATGGCTGCTTAACGGGAAACGTGAGGTGGGGTGATGCATAGAACAAGGGTTTGAAATTAGCTCAGAGACCGCTCCATAAGCCAAATATGTAATTGACAAGGCCTACTCCCTGCTCAGTGAACTGGACTCAACACCCCCTAGTCACCGCACAAGAATATATCTGACTAGTAAGAATCTGAAAACCTATGTATCGATATCTCTCTGCAAGTGAATCAAGAGGGTGTAAAGCGGCATAAACACAGCAGGGAAAAGCAACCAAGACCCATTCTAAACATAAATTACTTTAAAAAACCCACAAAACAAAGACAGTGAAAGAGAGAGAAATTCTTTAAAAATCTGTTCAGGGTCTCTGATGCAACCTGGATTGACCATATCTAGACCCACAGCTGGATGAGACATAAGGCTGGACACTCTTGGGGCTGAGAGGATTGGTGAGCTTGGTGAGCAAATGCAGATACTTTAAAGTAACACCGCGGGGTACACACACCATGGTTCTCAAATCTCCAGGTACAAGGGCATCTTCCTACATCAAAACATGCATGGGAAACCCAGAAGATGGTATGCCGTGAGATCGGGAAAGGTTTCTAAAACGCACCTCATTTCTCCTCTCATTGTGCTCGGGTTCGCCATTCCAGCCGCTTGACTAACCATCTCCCTACTTGGAGAATCAGCACCTTTAACCTCCTGTTTCGTACAGGTTGCAATTTGTCCTGAGGATGAACGGGAAGACGGGCAACCAACGAGAGACTAGCCCTAGGTGTTGGGACAGGCACAGGTCACTCCATTTTCCCATCAGGAAGAAGAATGAACCACAGGCTCAGCCTGCCCCCTAGAACCAAAATAGGGCCTGAAGCAATCCTGCGCTTTTGCGGCCAGCTCCCAAAAAAGCGAGTAGACAAATGGAGCTCAGGGGCACTGCAATTAACAAACGTGCAGAGTTATAAATGATATCTCTCGTCCACAAATATATTGAGGGAAGGCAACGAAGAGGATTTGAAAGCAAGGCAGATTTGCAGGAAACAGATTTCAGGAGGTAGATTCGACTCGCCTTAAAGCACATGAAAACAGGCAAAACGTTGACAATAATGCCCTTCACCAAAAAGGGCGTATGCGTTTTTTCCTGAATATATTCAGGAAAAAACGCATACCTCCTTTTTGGCCAACCAAGCAAGCCGGAAGGGCAAATCAGTGCTACAAAGAAGTCTCGCTTGCCCTCGGTCAAAAGGGCCATGCTGAAAAAAGTGTAAACACCAGAAAAGCAGGACAGGCCATGGAGACATGGGAGCCTTGCTACGCTAATGGGCAGGATGTAAATTGCCAACAGCCACTCTGGAGAAGTGTACGGTGTGTCCTGAAACAAGTAATAAACACAGCTTAGAGAGCATAGGACACTTCCACTCATGGGCGTATAAATTGAGAAAACTAAAAATCAACAAGACACAGGCACCCCAAACTTTACGGCTGCTCTGTTTCCAAGAACCTCCCCTTCGGTACACCTTCAATATCCCAGGAAAGAGAAAAATGGATAAAGAAATGGTGGTACTTGGCACAATGGAATATCACTCAGCCATGAAATCAATGTCATAAGGCTAGTTAGCAGCATGATGAGTGGATTTAGCGACGATGATTCTAAGTGAAATAAGACACACAGAAAAAGACACTTATCCTAAGATATCGCTTATAGAGGGAATGTCAAAATCGCTACACTTGAACTGAATTACAAAGCAGAACAGAGTCACACCTTTAGAAGACACACTATGGCTGCTTAACGGGAAACGTGAGGTGGGGTGATGCATAGAACAAGGGTTTGAAATTAGCTCAGAGACCGCTCCATAAGCCAAATATGTAATAGACAAGGCCTACTCCCTGCTCAGTGAACTGGACTCAACACCCCCTAGTCACCGCACAAGAATATATCTGACTAGTAAGAATCTGAAAACCTATGTATCGATATCTCTCTGCAAGTGAATCAAGAGGGTGTAAAGCGGCATAAACACAGCAGGGAAAAGCAGCCAAGACCCATTCTAAACATAAATTACTTTAAAAAACCCACAAAACAAAGACAGTGAAAGAGAGAGAAATTCTTACAAAATCTGTTCAGGGTCTCTGATGCAACCTGGATTGACCATATCTAGACCCACAGCTGGATGAGACATAAGGCTGGACACTCTTGGGGCTGAGAGGATTGGTGAGCTTGGTGTGCAAACGCAGATACTTTAAAGTAACACCGCGGGGTACACACCCCATGGGTCTCAAATCTCCAGGTACAAGGGCATCTTCCTACATCAAAACATGCATGGGAAACCCAGAAGATGGTATGCCGTGAGATCGGGAAAGGTTTCTAAAACGCACCTCATTTCTCCTCTCATTGTGCTCGGGTTCGCCATTCCAGCCGCTTGACTAACCATCTCCCTACTTGGAGAATCAGCACCTTTAACCTCCTGTTTTGTACAGGTTGCAATTTGTCCTGAGGATGAACGGGAAGACGGGCAACCAACGAGAGACTAGCCCTAGGTGTTGGGACAGGCACAGGTCACTCCATTTTCCCATCAGGAAGAAGAATGAACCACAGGCTCAGCCTGCCCCCTAGAACCAAAATAGGGCCTGAAGCAATCCTGCGCTTTTGCGGCCAGCTCCCAAAAAAGCGAGTAGACAAATGGAGCTCAGGGGCACTGCAATTCACAAACGTGCAGAGTTATAAATGATATCTCTCGTCCACAAATATATTGAGGGAAGGCAACGAAGAGGATTTGAAAGCAAGGCAGATTTGCAGGAAACAGATTTCAGGAGGTAGATTCGACTCGCCTTTAAAGCACATGAAAAGCGGCAAAACGTTGACAATGATGCCCTTGGCCAAAAAGGGCGTATGCGTTTTTTCCTGAATATATTCAGGAAAAAACGCATACGCCCTTTTTGGCCAACCAAGCAAGCTGAAAGGGCAAATCAGCGGTACAAAGAAGTCTCGCTTGCCCTCGGTCAAAAGGGCCATGCTGAAAAAAGCGTAAAATCCAGAAAAGCAGGACAGGCCATGGAGACATGGGAGCCTTGCTACGCTGATGGGCGGGATGTAAATTGCCAACAGGCACTCTGGAGAAGTGTACGGTGTGTCCTGAAACAAATAATAAACACAGCTTAGAGAGCATAGGGCACTTCCACTCATGGGCGTATAACTTGGGAAAACTAAAAATCAACAAGACACAGGCACCCCAAACTTTACGGCTGCTCTCTTTCCAACAACCTCCACTTCGGTACACCTTCAATATCCCAGGAAAGAGAAAAATGGATAAAGAAATGGTGGTACTTGGCACAATGGAATATCACTCAGCCATGAAATCAATGTCATAAGGCTAGTTAGCAGCATGATGACTGGATTTAGCGACGATGATTCTAAGTGAAATAAGTCACACAGAAAAAGACACTTATCCTAAGATATCGCTTACAGAGGGAATGTCAAAATCGCTACACTTGAACTGAATTACAAAACAGAACAGAGTCACACCTTTAGAAGACACACTATGGCTTCTGAACGGGAATGGTGAGGTGGGGTGATGCATAAAACAAGGGTTTGAAATTAGCTCAGAGACCGCTCCATAAGCCAAATATGTAATAGACAAGGCCTACTCCCTGCTCAGTGAACTGGACTCAACACCCCCTAGTCACCGCACAAGAATATATCTGACTAGTAAGAATCTGAAAACCTATGTATCGATATCTCTCTGCAAGTGAATCAAGAGGGTGTAAAGCGGCATAAACACAGCAGGGAAAAGCAGCCAAGCCCCATTCTAAACATAAATTACTTTAAAAAACCCACAAAACAAAGACAGTGAAAGAGAGAGAAATTCTTACAAAATCTGTTCAGGGTCTATGATGCAACCTGGATTGACCATATCTAGACCCACAGCTGGATGAGACATAAGGCTGGACACTCTTGGGGCTGAGAGGATTGGTGAGCTTGGTGAGCAAACGCAGATACTTTAAAGTAACAACGCGGGGTACACACACCATGGGTCTCAAATCTCCAGGTACAAGGGCATCTTCCTACATCAAAACATGCATGGGAAACCCAGAAGATGGTATGCCGTGAGATCGGGAAAGGTTTCTAAAACGCACCTCATTTCTCCTCTCATTGTGCTCGGGTTCGCCATTCCAGCCGCTTGACTAACCATCTCCCTACTTGGAGAATCAGCACCTTTAACCTCCTGTTTTGTACAGGTTGCAATTTGTCCTGAGGATGAACGGGAAGATGGGCAACCAACGAGAGACTAGCCCTAGGTGTTGGGACAGGCACAGGTCACTCCATTTTCCCATCAGGAAGAAGAATGAACCACAGGCTCAGCCTGCCCCCTAGAACCAAAATAGGGCCTGAAGCAATCCTGCGCTTTTGCGGCCAGCTCCCAAAAAAGCGAGTAGACAAATGGAGCTCAGGGGCACTGCAATTCACAAACGTGCAGAGTTATAAATGATATCTCTCGTCCACAAATATATTGAGGGAAGGCAACGAAGAGGATTTGAAAGCAAGGCAGATTTGCAGGAAACAGATTTCAGGAGGTAGATTCGACTCGCCTTTAAAGCACATGAAAACAGGCAAAACGTTGACAATAATGCCCTTCACCAAAAAGGGCGTATGCGTTTTTTCCTGAATATATTCAGGAAAAAACGCATACCTCCTTTTTGGCCAACCAAGCAAGCCGGAAGGGCAAATCAGTGCTACAAAGAAGTCTCGCTTGCCCTCGGTCAAAAGGGCCATGCTGAAAAAAGTGTAAACACCAGAAAAGCAGGACAGGCCATGGAGACATGGGAGCCTTGCTACGCTAATGGGCAGGATGTAAATTGCCAACAGGCACTCTGGAGAAGTGTACGGTGTGTCCTGAAACAAGTAATAAACACAGCTTAGAGAGCATAGGACACTTCCACTCATGGGCGTATAAATTGGGAAAACTAAAAATCAACAAGACACAGGCACCCCAAACTTTACAGCTGCTCTGTTTCCAAGAACCTCCCCTTCGGTACACCTTCAATATCCCAGGAAAGAGAAAAATGGATAAAGAAATGGTGGTACTTGGCACAATGGAATATCACTCAGCCATGAAATCAATGTCATAAGGCTAGTTAGCAGCATGATGAGTGGATTTAGCGACGATGATTCTAAGTGAAATAAGACACACAGAAAAAGACACTTATCCTAAGATATCGCTTATAGAGGGAATGTCAAAATCGCTACACTTGAACTGAATTACAAAACAGAACAGAGTCACACCATTAGAAGACACACTATGGCTGCTTAACGGGAAACGTGAGGTGGGGTGATGCATAGAACAAGGGTTTGAAATTAGCTCAGAGACCGCTCCATAAGCCAAATATGTAATTGACAAGGCCTACTCCCTGCTCAGTGAACTGGACTCAACACCCCCTAGTCACCGCACAAGAATATATCTGACTAGTAAGAATCTGAAAACCTATGTATCGATATCTCTCTGCAAGTGAATCAAGAGGGTGTAAAGCGGCATAAACACAGCAGGGAAAAGCAACCAAGACCCATTCTAAACATAAATTACTTTAAAAAACCCACAAAACAAAGACAGTGAAAGAGAGAGAAATTCTTACAAAATCTGTTCAGGGTCTCTGATGCAACCTGGATTGACCATATCTAGACCCACAGCTGGATGAGACATAAGGCTGGACACTCTTGGGGCTGAGAGGATTGGTGAGCTTGGTGAGCAAATGCAGATACTTTAAAGTAACACCGCGGGGTACACACACCATGGTTCTCAAATCTCCAGGTACAAGGGCATCTTCCTACATCAAAACATGCATGGGAAACCCAGAAGATGGTATGCCGTGAGATCGGGAAAGGTTTCTAAAACGCACCTCATTTCTCCTCTCATTGTGCTCGGGTTCGCCATTCCAGCCGCTTGACTAACCATCTCCCTACTTGGAGAATCAGCACCTTTAACCTCCTGTTTTGTACAGGTTGCAATTTGTCCTGAGGATGAACGGGAAGACGGGCAACCAACGAGAGACTAGCCCTAGGTGTTGGGACAGGCACAGGTCACTCCATTTTCCCATCAGGAAGAAGAATGAACCACAGGCTCAGCCTGCCCCCTAGAACCAAAATAGGGCCTGAAGCAATCCTGCGCTTTTGCGGCCAGCTCCCAAAAAAGCGAGTAGACAAATGGAGCTCAGGGGCACTGCAATTAACAAACGTGCAGAGTTATAAATGATATCTCTCGTCCACAAATATATTGAGGGAAGGCAACGAAGAGGATTTGAAAGCAAGGCAGATTTGCAGGAAACAGATTTCAGGAGGTAGATTCGACTCGCCTTTAAAGCACATGAAAACAGGCAAAACGTTGACAATAATGCCCTTCACCAAAAAGGGCGTATACGTTTTTTCCTGAATATATTCAGGAAAAAACGCATACCTCCTTTTTGGCCAACCAAGCAAGCCGGAAGGGCAAATCAGTGCTACAAAGAAGTCTCGCTTGCCCTCGGTCAAAAGGGCCATGCTGAAAAAAGTGTAAACACCAGAAAAGCAGGACAGGCCATGGAGACATGGGAGCCTTGCTACGCTAATGGGCAGGATGTAAATTGCCAACAGCCACTCTGGAGAAGTGTACGGTGTGTCCTGAAACAAGTAATAAACACAGCTTAGAGAGCATAGGACACTTCCACTCATGGGCGTATAAATTGGGAAAACTAAAAATCAACAAGACACAGGCACCCCAAACTTTACGGCTGCTCTGTTTCCAAGAACCTCCCCTTCGGTACACCTTCAATATCCCAGGAAAGAGAAAAATGGATAAACAAATGGTGGTACTTGGCACAATGGAATATCACTCAGCCATGAAATCAATGTCATAAGGCTAGTTAGCAGCATGATGAGTGGATTTAGCGACGATGATTCTAAGTGAAATAAGACACACAGAAAAAGACACTTATCCTAAGATATCGCTTATAGAGGGAATGTCAAAATCGCTACACTTGAACTGAATTACAAAACAGAACAGAGTGACACCATTAGAAGACACACTATGGCTGCTTAACGGGAAACGTGAGGTGGGGTGATGCATAGAACAAGGGTTTGAAATTAGCTCAGAGACCGCTCCATAAGCCAAATATGTAATAGACAAGGCCTACTCCCTGCTCAGTGAACTGGACTCAACACCCCCTAGTCACCGCACAAGAATATATCTGACTAGTAAGAATCTGAAAACCTATGTATCGATATCTCTCTGCAAGTGAATCAAGAGGGTGTAAAGCGGCATAAACACAGCAGGGCAAAGCAGCCAAGACCCATTCTAAACATAAATTACTTTAAAAAACCCACAAAACAAAGACAGTGAAAGAGAGAGAAATTCTTTAAATATCTGTTCAGGGTCTCTGATGCAACCTGGATTGACCATATCTAGACCCACAGCTGGATGAGACATAAGGCTGGACACTCTTGGGGCTGAGAGGATTGGTGAGGTTGGGTGAGCAAACGCAGATACTTTAAAGTAACACCGCGGGGTACCCACCCCATGGGTCTCAAATCTCCAGGTACAAGGGCATCTTCCTACATCAAAACATGCATGGGAAACCCAGAAGATGGTATGCCGTGAGATCGGGAAAGGTTTCTAAAACGCACCTCATTTCTCCTCTCCTTGTGCTCGGGTTCGCCATTCCAGCCGCTTGACTAACCATCTCCCTACGTGGAGAATCAGCACCTTTAACCTCCTGTTTCGAACAGGTTGCAATTTGTTCTGAGGATGAACGGGAAGATGGGGAAACAACGAGAGACTAGCCCTAGGTGTTGGGACAGGCACAGGCCACTCCATTTTCCCATCAGGAAGAAGAATGAACCACAGGCTCAGCCTGACCCCCAGAACCAAAATAGGGCCTGAAGCAATCCTGTGCTTTTGCGGCCAGCTCCCAAAAAAGCGAGTAGACAAATGGAGCTCAGGGGCACTGCAATTCACAAACGTGCAGAGTTATAAATGATATCTCTCGTCCACAAATATATTGAGGGAAGGCAACGAAGAGGATTTGAAAGCAAGGCAGATTTGCAGGAAACAGATTTCAGGAGGTAGATTCGACTCGCCTTTAAAGCACATGAAAACAGGCAAAACGTTGACAATAATGCCCTTCACCAAAAAGGGCGTATGAGTTTTTTCCTGAATATATTCAGGAAAAAACGCATACCTCCTTTTTGGCCAACCAAGCAAGCCGGAAGGGCAAATCAGTGCTACAAAGAAGTCTCGCTTGCCCTCGGTCAAAAGGGCCATGCTGAAAAAAGTGTAAACACCAGAAAAGCAGGACAGGCCATGGAGACATGGGAGCCTTGCTACGCTAATGGGCAGGATGTAAATTGCCAACAGGCACTCTGGAGAAGTGTACGGTGTGTCCTGAAACAAGTAATAAACACAGCTTAGAGAGCATAGGACACTTCCACTCATGGGCGTATAAATTGGGAAAACTAAAAATCAACAAGACACAGGCACCCCAAACTTTACGGCTGCTCTGTTTCCAAGAACCTCCCCTTCGGTACACCTTCAATATCCCAGGAAAGAGAAAAATGGATAAAGAAATGGTGGTACTTGGCACAATGGAATATCACTCAGCCATGAAATCAATGTCATAAGGCTAGTCAGCAGCATGATGAGTGAATTTAGCGACGATGATTCTAAGTGAAATAAGACACACAGAAAAAGACACTTATCCTAAGATATCGCTTATAGAGGGAATGTCAAAATCGCTACACTTGAACTGAATTACAAAACAGAACAGAGTCACACCATTAGAAGACACACTATGGCTGCTTAACGGGAAACGTGAGGTGGGGTGATGCATAGAACAAGGGTTTGAAATTAGCTCAGAGACCACTCCATAAGCCAAATATGTAATAGACAAGGCCTACTCCCTGCTCAGTGAACTGGACTCAACACCCCCTAGTCACCGCACAAGAATATATCTGACTAGTAAGAATCTGAAAACCTATGTATCGATATCTCTCTGCAAGTGAATCAGGAGGGTGTAAAGCGGCATAAACACAGCAGGGCAAAGCAGCCAAGACCCATTCTAAACATAAATTACTTTAAAAAACCCACAAAACAAAGACAGTGAAAGAGAGAGAAATTCTTACAAAATCTGTTCAGGGTCTCTGATGCAACCTGGATTGACCATATCTAGACCCACAGCTGGATGAGACATAAGGCTGGACACTCTTGGGGCTGAGAGGATTGGTGAGGTTGGGTGAGCAAACGCAGATACTTTAAAGTAACACCGCGGGGTACCCATCCCATGGGTCTCAAATCTCCAGGTACAAGGGCATCTTCCTACATCAAAACATGCATGGGAAACCCAGAAGATGGTATGCCGTGAGATCGGGAAAGGTTTCTAAAACGCACCTCATTTCTCCTCTCCTTGTGCTCGGGTTCACCATTCCAGCCGCTTGACTAACCATCTCCCTACTTGGAGCATCAGCACCTTTAACCTCCTGTTTCGAACAAGTTGCAATTTGTTCTGAGGATGAACGGGAAGATGGGGAAACAACGAGAGACTAGCCCTAGGTGTTGGGACAGGCACAGGCCACTCCATTTTCCCATCAGGAGGAAGAATGAACCACAGGCTCAGCCTGACCCCCAGAACCAAAATAGGGCCTGAAGCAATCCTGCGCTTTTGCGGCCAGCTCCCAAAAAAGCGAGTAGACAAATGGAGCTCAGGGGCACTGCAATTCACAAACGTGCAGAGTTATAAATGATATCTCTCGTCCACAAATATATTGAGGGAAGGCAACGAAGAGGATTTGAAAGCAAGGCAGATTTGCAGGAAACAGATTTCAGGAGGTAGATTCGACTCTCCTTTAAAGCACATGAAAACAGGCAAAACGTTGACAATAATGCCCTTCACCAAAAAGGGCGTATGCGTTTTTTCCTGAATATATTCAGGAAAAAACGCATACCTCCTTTTTGGCCAACCAAGCAAGCCGGAAGGGCAAATCAGTGCTACAAAGAAGTCTCGCTTGCCCTCGGTCAAAAGGGCCATGCTGAAAAAAGTGTAAACACCAGAAAAGCAGGACAGGCCATGGAGACATGGGAGCCTTGCTACGCTAATGGGCAGGATGTAAATTGCCAACAGGCACTCTGGAGAAGTGTACGGTGTGTCCTGAAACAAGTAATAAACACAGCTTAGAGAGCATAGGACACTTCCACTCATGGGCGTATAAATTGGGAAAACTAAAAATCAACAAGACACAGGCACCCCAAACTTTACGGCTGCTCTGTTTCCAAGAACCTCCCCTTCGGTACACCTTCAATATCCCAGGAAAGAGAAAAATGGATAAAGAAATGGTGGTACTTGGCACAATGGAATATCACTCAGCCATGAAATCAATGTCATAAGGCTAGTTAGCAGCATGATGACTGGATTTAGCGACGATGATTCTAAGTGAAATAAGTCACACAGAAAAAGACACTTATCCTAAGATATCGCTTAGAGAGGGAATGTCAAAATCGCTACACTTGAACTGAATTACAAAACAGAACAGAGTCACACCTTTAGAAGACACACTATGGCTGCTTAACGGGAAAGGTGTGGTGGGGTGATTCATAGAACAAGGGTTTGAAATTAGCTCAGAGACCGCTCCATAAGCCAAATATGTAATAGACAAGGCCTACTCCCTGCTCAGTGAACTGGACTCAACACCCCCTAGTCACCGCACAAGAATATATCTGACTAGTAAGAATCTGAAAACCTATGTATCGATATCTCTCTGCAAGTGAATCAAGAGGGTGTAAAGCGGCATAAACACAGCAGGGAAAAGCAGCCAAGACCCATTCTAAACATAAATTACTTTAAAAAACCCACAAAACAAAGACAGTGAAAGAGAGAGAAATTCTTACAAAATCTGTTCAGGGTCTCTGATGCAACCTGGATTGACCATATCTAGACCCACAGCTGGATGAGACATAAGGCTGGACACTCTTGGGGCTGAGAGGATTGGTGAGCTTGGTGAGCAAACGCAGATACTTTAAAGTAACACCGCGGGGTACACACACCATGGGTCTCAAATCTCCAGGTACAAGGGCATCTTCCTACATCAAAACATGCATGGGAAACCCAGAAGATGGTATGCCATGAGATCGGGTAAGGTTTCTAAAACGCACCTCATTTCTCCTCTCATTGTGCTCGGGTTCGCCATTCCACCCGCTTGACTAACCATCTCCCTACTTGGAGAATCATCACCTTTAACCTCCTGTTTCGAACAGGTTGCAATTTGTTCTGAGGATGAACGGGAAGATGGGGAAACAACGAGAGACTAGCCCTAGGTATTGGGACAGGCACAGGCCACTCCATTTTCCCATCAGGAAGAAGAATGAAACACAGGCTCAGCCTGACCCCCAGAACCAAAATAGGGCCTGAAGCAATCCTGTGCTTTTGCGGCCAGCTCCCAAAAAAGCGAGTAGACAAATGGAGCTCAGGGGCACTGCAATTCACAAACGTGCAGAGTAATAAATGATATCTCTCGTCCACAAATATATTGAGGGAAGGCAACGAAGAGGATTTGAAAGCAAGGCAGATTTGCAGGAAACAGATTTCAGGAGGTAGATTCGACTCGCCTTTAAAGCACATGAAAAGCGGCAAAACGTTGACAATGATGCCCTTGGCCAAAAAGGGCGTATGCGTTTTTTCCTGAATATATTCAGGAAAAAACGCATACGCCCTTTTTGGCCAACCAAGCAAGCCGGAAGGGCAAATCAGCGCTACAAAGAAGTCTCGCTTGCCCTCGGTCAAAAGGGCCATGATGAAAAAAGCGTAAAAACCAGAAAAGCAGGACAGGCCATGGAGACATGGGAGCCTTGCTACGCTGATGGGCAGGATGTAAATTGCCAACAGGTACTCTGGAGAAGTGTACGCTGTGTCCTGAAACAAATAATAAACACAGCTTAGAGAGCATAGGGCACTTCCACTCATGGGCGTATAAATCGGGAAAATTAAACTCAACAAGACACAGGCACCCCAAACTTTATGGCTGCTCTGTTTCCAAGAACCTCCATTTGGGTACACCTTCAATATCCCAGGAAAGAGAAAAATTGATAAACAAATGGTGGTACTTGGCACAATGGAATATCACTCAGCCATGAAATCAATGTCATAAGGCTAGTTAGCAGCATGATGAGTGGATTTAGGTACGATGATTCTAAGTGAAATAAGTCACACAGAAAAAGACACTTATCCTAAGATATCGCTTAGAGAGGGAATGTCAAAATCGCTACACTTGAACTGAATTACAAAACAGAACAGAGTCACACCATTAGAAGACACACTATGGCTGCTTAACGGGAAAGGTGAGGTGGGGTGATGCATAGAACAAGGGTTTGAAATTAGCTCAGAGACCGCTCCATAAGCCAAATATGTAATAGACAAGGCCTACTCCCTGCTCAGTGAACTGGACTCAACACCCCCTAGTCACCGCACAAGAATATACCTGACTAGTAAGAATCTGAAAACCTATGTATCGATATCTCTCTGCAAGTGAATCAAGAGGGTGTAAAGCGGCATAAACACAGCAAGGAAAAGCAGCCAAGCCCCATTCTAAACATAAATTACTTTAAGAAACCCACAAAACAAAGACAGTGAAAGAGAGAGAAATTCTTACAAAATCTGTTCTGGGTCTCTGATGCAACCTGGATTGACCATATCTAGACCCACAGCTGGATGAGACATAAGGCTGGACACTCTTGGGGCTCAGAGGATTGGTGAGCTTGGGTGAGCAAACGCAGATACTTTAAAGTAACACCGCGGGGTACACACCCCATGGGTCTCAAATCTCCAGGTACAAGGGCATCTTCCTACATCAAAACATGCATGGGAAACCCAGAAGATGGTATGCCGTGAGATCAGGAAAGGTTTCTAAAACGCACCTCATTTCTCCTCTCCTTGTGCTCGGGTTCGCCATTCCAGCCGCTTGACTAACCAGCTCCCTACTTGGAGAATCAGCACCTTTAACCTCCTGTTTCGTACAGGTTGCAATTTGTCCTGAGGATGAACGGGAAGACGGGGAACCAACGAGAGACTAGCCCTAGGTGTTGGGACAGGCACAGGCCACTCCATTTTCCCATCAGGAAGAAGAATGAACCACAGGCTCAGCCTGACCCCCAGAACCAAAATAGGGCCTGAAGCAATCCTGTGCTTTTGAGGCCAGCTCCCAAAAAAGCGAGTAGACAAATGGAGCTCAGGGGCACTGCAATTCACAAACGTGCAGAGTTATAAATGATATCTCTCGTCCACAAATATATTGAGGGAAGGCAACGAAGAGGATTTGAAAGCAAGGCAGATTTGCAGGAAACAGATTTCAGGAGGTAGATTCGACTCGCCTTTAAAGCACATGAAAACAGGCAAAACGTTGACAATAATGCCCTTCACCAAAAAGGGCGTATGCGTTTTTTCCTGAATATATTCAGGAAAAAACGCATACCTCCTTTTTGGCCAACCAAGCAAGCCGGAAGGGCAAATCAGTGCTACAAAGAAGTCTCGCTTGCCCTCGGTCAAAAGGGCCATGCTGAAAAAAGTGTAAACACCAGAAAAGCAGGACAGGCCATGGAGACATGGGAGCCTTGCTACGCTAATGGGCAGGATGTAAATTGCCAACAGCCACTCTGGAGAAGTGTACGGTGTGTCCTGAAACAAGTAATAAACACAGCTTAGAGAGCATAGGACACTTCCACTCATGGGCGTATAAATTGGGAAAACTAAAAATCAACAAGACACAGGCACCCCAAACTTTACGGCTGCTCTGTTTCCAAGAACCTCCCCTTCTGTACACCTTCAATATCCCAGGAAAGAGAAAAATGGATAAAGAAATGGTGGTACTTGGCACAATGGAATATCACTCAGCCATGAAATCAATGTCATAAGGCTAGTTAGCAGCATGAAGAGTGGATTTAGCGACGATGATTCTAAGTGAAATAAGACACACAGAAAAAGACACTTATCCTAAGATATCGCTTATACAGGGAATGTCAAAATTGCTACACTTGAACTGAATTACAAAACAGAACAGAGTCACACCTTTAGAAGACACACTATGGCTGATGAACGGGAATGGTGAGGTGGGGTGATGCATAAAACAAGGGTTTGAAATTAGCTCAGAGACCGCTCCATAAGCCAAATATGTAATAGACAAGGCCTACTCCCTGCTCAGTGAACTGGACTCAACACCCCCTAGTCACCGCACAAGAATATATCTGACTAGTAAGAATCTGAAAACCTATGTATCGATATCTCTCTGCAAGTGAATCAAGAGGGTGTAAAGCGGCATAAACACAGCAAGGAAAAGCAGCCAAGCCCCATTCTAAACATAAATTACTTTAAGAAACCCACAAAACAAAGACAGTGAAAGAGAGAGAAATTCTTACAAAATCTGTTCTGGGTCTCTGATGCAACCTGGATTGACCATATCTAGACCCACAGCTGGATGAGACATAAGGCTGGACACTCTTGGGGCTCAGAGGATTGGTGAGCTTGGGTGAGCAAACGCAGATACTTTAAAGTAACACCGCGGGGTACACACCCCATGGGTCTCAAATCTCCAGGTACAAGGGCATCTTCCTACATCAAAACATGCATGGGAAACCCAGAAGATGGTATGCCGTGAGATCAGGAAAGGTTTCTAAAACGCACCTCATTTCTCCTCTCCTTGTGCTCGGGTTCGCCATTCCAGCCGCTTGACTAACCAGCTCCCTACTTGGAGAATCAGCACCTTTAACCTCCTGTTTCGTACAGGTTGCAATTTGTCCTGAGGATGAACGGGAAGACGGGGAACCAACGAGAGACTAGCCCTAGGTGTTGGGACAGGCACAGGCCACTCCATTTTCCCATCAGGAAGAAGAATGAACCACAGGCTCAGCCTGACCCCCAGAACCAAAATAGGGCCTGAAGCAATCCTGTGCTTTTGAGGCCAGCTCCCAAAAAAGCGAGTAGACAAATGGAGCTCAGGAGCACTGCAATTCACAAACGTGCAGAGTTATAAATGAGAACTGTCGTCCACAAGTATATTGAGGGAAGGCAACGAAGAGGATTTGAAAGCAAGGCAGATTTGCAGGAAACAGATTTCAGGAGGTAGATTCGACTCGCCTTTAAAGCACATGAAAAGCGGCAAAACGTTGACAATGATGCCCTTGGCCAAAAAGGGCGTATGCGTTTTTTCCTGAATATATTCAGGAAAAAACGCATACGCCCTTTTTGGCCCACCAAGCAAGCCGGAAGGGCAAATCAGCGGTACAAAGAAGTCTCGCTTGCCCTCGGTCAAAAGGGCCATGATGAAAAAAGCGTAAAAACCAGAAAAGCAGGACAGGCCATGGAGACATGGGAGCCTTGCTACGCTGATGGGCAGGATGTAAATTGCCAACAGGCACTCTGGAGAAGTGTACGCTGTGTCCTGCAACAAATAATAAACACAGCTTAGAGAGCATAGGACACTTCCACTCATGGGCGTATAAATCGGGAAAATTAAACTCAACAAGACACAGGCACCCCAAACTTTATGGCTGCTCTGTTTCCAAGAACCTCCACTTCGGTACACCTTCAATATCCCAGGAAAGAGAAAAATGGATAAAGAAATGGTGGTACTTGGCACAATGGAATATCACTCAGCCATGAAATCAATGTCATAAGGCTAGTTAGCAGCATGATGAGTGGATTTAGCGACGATGATTCTAAGTGAAATAAGTCACACAGAAAAAGACACTTATCCTAAGATATCGCTTAGAGAGGGAATGTCAAAATCGCTACACTTGAACTGAATTACAAAACAGAACAGAGTCACACCATTAGAAGACACACTATGGATGCTTAACGGGAAAGGTGAGGTGGGGTGATGCATAAAACAAGGGTTTGAAATTAGCTCAGAGACCGCTCCATAAGCCAAATATGTAATAGACAAGGCCTACTCCCTGCTCAGTGAAGTGGACTCAACACCCCCTAGTCACGGAACAAGAATATATCTGACTAGTAAGAATCTGAAAACCTATGTATCGATATCTCTCTGCAAGTGAATCAAGAGGGTGTAAAGCGGCATAAACACAGCAGGGAAAAGCAGCCAAGACCCATTCTAAACATAAATTACTTTAAAAAACCCACAAAACAAAGACAGTGAAAGAGAGAGAAATTCTTACAAAATACGTTCAGGGTCTCTGATGCAACCAGGATTGACCATATCTAGACCCACATCTGGATGAGACATAAGGCTGGACACTCTGGGGGCTGAGAGGATTGGTGAGATTGGGTGAGCAAATACAGATACTTTAAAATAACACCGCTGCGTACCCACCCAATGGGTCTCAAATCCCCAGGTACAAGGGCATCTTCCTACATCAAAACATGCATGGGAAACCCAGAAGATGGTATGCCGTGAGATCGGGAAAGGTTTCTAAAACGCACCTCATTTCTCCTCTCCTTGTGCTCGGGTTCACCATTCCAGCCGCTTGACTAACCATCTCCCTACTTGGAGAATCAGCACCTTTAACTTCCTGTTTCGTACAGGTTGCAATTTTCCTGAGGATGAACGGGAAGACGGGCAACCAACGAGAGACTAGCCCTAGGTGTTGGGACAGGCACAGGTCACTCCATTTTCCCATCAGGAAGAAGAATGAACCACAGGCTCAGCCTGACCCCCAGAACCAAAATAGGGCCTGAAGCAATCCTGCGCATTTGCGGCCAGCTCCCAAAAAAGCGAGGAGACAAATGGAGCTCAGGGGCACTGAAATTCACAAACGTGCAGAGTTATAAATGATAACTCTCGTCCACAAATATATTGAGGGAAGGCAAAGAAGAGGATTTGAAAGCAAGGCAGATTTGCAGGAAACAGATTTCAGGAGGTAGATTCGACTCGCCTTTAAAGCACATGAAAAGCGGCAAAACGTTGACAATGATGCCCTTGGCCAAGAAGGGCGTATGCGTTTTTTCCTGAATATATTCAGGAAAAAACGCATACGCCCTTCTTGGCCAACCAAGCAAGCCGGAAGGGCAAATCAGTGCTTCAAAGAAGTGTCGCTTGCCCTCGGTCAAAAGGGCCATGCTGAAAAAAGTGTAAAAACCAGAAAAGCAGGACAGGCCATGGAGACATGGGATCCTTGCTACGCTAATGGGCAGGATGTAAATTGCCAACAGCCACTCTGGAGAAGTGTACGGTGTGTCCTGAAACAAGTAATAAACACAGCTTAGAGAGCATAGGGCACTTCCACTCATGGGCGTATAAATTGGGAAAACTAAAAATCAACAAGACACAGGCACCCCAAACTTTACGGCTGCTCTGTTTCCAAGAACCTCCACTTCGGTACACCTTCAATATCCCAGGAAAGAGAAAAATGGATAAAGAAATGGTGGTACTTGGCACAATGGAATATCACTCAGCCATGACATCAATGTCATAAGGCTAGTTAGCAGCATGATGACTGGATTTAGCGACGATGATTCTAAGTGAAATAAGTCACACAGAAAAAGACACTTATCCTAAGATATCGCTTATAGAGGGAATGTCAAAATCGCTACACTTGAACTGAATTACAAAACAGAACAGAGTCACACCTTTAGAAGACACACTATGGATGCTGAACGGGAATGGTGAGGTGGGGTGATGCATAAAACAAGGGTTTGAAATTAGCTCAGAGACGGCTCCATAAGCCAAATATGTAATAGACAAGGCCTACTCCCTGCTCAGTGAACTGGACTCAACACCCCCTAGTCACCGCACAAGAATATATCTGACTAGTAAGAATCTGAAAACCTATGTATCGATATCTCTCTGCAAGTGAATCAAGAGGGTGTAAAGCGGCATAAACACAGCAGGGAAAAGCAGCCAAGACCCATTCTAAACATAAATTACTTTAAAAAACCCACAAAACAAAGACAGTGAAAGAGAGAGAAATTCTTACAAAATCTGTTCAGGGTCTCTGATGCAACCTGGATTGACCATATCTAGACCCACAGCTGGATGAGACATAAGGCTGGACACTCTTGGGGCTGAGAGGATTGGTGAGCTTGGTGAGCAAACGCAGATACTTTAAAGTAACACCGCGGTGTACACACCCCATGGGTCTCAAATCTCCAGGTACAAGGGCATCTTCCTACATCAAAACATGCATGGGAAACCCAGAAGATGGTATGCCGTGAGATCGGGAAAGGTTTCTAAAACGCACCTCATTTCTCCTGTCATTGTGCTCGGGTTCGCCATTCCAGCCGCTTGACTAACCATCTCCCTACTTGGAGAATCAGCACCTTTAACCTCCTGTTTCGTACAGGTTGCAATTTGTCCTGAGGATGAACGGGAAGACGGGCAACCAACGAGAGACTAGCCCTAGGTGTTGGGACAGGCACAGGTCACTCCATTTTCCCATCAGGAAGAAGAATGAACCACAGGCTCAGCCTGCCACCTAGAACCAAAATAGGGCCTGAAGCAATCCTGCACTTTTGCGGCCAGCTCCCAAAAAAGCGAGTAGACAAGTGGAGCTCAGGGGCACTGCAATTCACAAACGTGCAGAGTTATAAATGATATCTCTCGTCCACAAATATATTGAGGGAAGGCAACGAAGAGGATTTGAAAGCAAGGCAGATTTGCAGGAAACAGATTTCAGGAGGTAGATTCGACTCGCCTTTAAAGCACATGAAAACAGGCAAAACGTTGACAATAATGCCCTTCACCAAAAAGGGCGTATGCGTTTTTTCCTGAATATATTCAGGAAAAAACGCATACGCCCTTTTTGGCCAACCAAGCAAGCCGGAAGGGCAAATCAGTGCTACAAAGAAGTCTCGCTTGCCCTCGGTCTAAAGGGCCATGCTGAAAAAAGTGTAAACACCAGAAAAGCAGGACAGGCCATGGAGACATGGGATCCTTGCTACGCTAATGGGCAGGATGTAAATTGCCAACAGCCACTCTGGAGAAGTGTACGGTGTGTACTGAAACAAGTAATAAACACAGCTTAGAGAGCATAGGACACTTCCACTCATGGGCGTATAAATTGGGAAAACTAAAAATCAACAAGACACAGGCACCCCAAACTTTACGGCTGCTCTGTTTCCAAGAACCTCCCCTTCGGTACACCTTCAATATCCCAGGAAAGAGAAAAATGGATAAAGAAATGGTGGTACTTGGCACAATGGAATATCACTCAGCCATGAAATCAATGTCATAAGGCTAGTTAGCAGCATGATGAGTGGATTTAGGTACGATGATTCTAAGTGAAATAAGACACACAGAAAAAGACACTTATCCTAAGATATCGCTTATAAAGGAAATGTCAAAATCGCTACACTTGAACTGAATTACAAAGCAGAACAGAGTCACACCATTAGAAGACACACTATGGCTGCTTAACGGGAAACGTGAGGTGGGGTGATGCATAGAACAAGGGTTTGAAATTAGCTCAGAGACCGCTCCATAAGCCAAATATGTAATAGACAAGGCCTACTCCCTGCTCAGTGAACTGGACTCAACACCCCCTAGTCACCGCACAAGAATATATTTGACTAGTAAGAATCTGAAAACCTATCTATCGATATCTCTCTGCAAGTGAATCAAGAGGGTGTAAAGCGGCATAAACACAGCAGGGAAAAGCAGCCAAGCCCCATTCTAAACATAAATTACTTTAAGAAACCCACAAAACAAAGACAGTGAAAGAGAGAAAAATTCTTACAAAATCTGTTCTGGGTCTCTGATGCAACCTGGATTGACCATATCTAGACCCACAGCTGGATGAGACATAAGGCTGGACACTCTTGGGGCTGAGAGGATTGGTGAGCTTGGGTGAGCAAACGCAGATACTTTAAAGTAACACCGCGGGGTATCACCCCATGGGTCTCAAATCTCCAGGTACAAGGGCATCTTCCTACATCAAAACATGCATGGGAAAACCAGAAGATGGTATGCCGTGAGATCGGGAAAGGTTTCTAAAACGCACCTCATTTCTCCTCTCATTGTGCTCGGATTCGCAATTCCACCCGCTTGACTAAACATCTCCCTACTTGGAGAATCAGCACCTTTAACCTCCTGTTTCGTACAGGTTGCAATTTGTCCTGAGGATGAACGGGAAGACGGGCAACCAACGATAGACTAGCCCTAGGTGTTGGGACAGGCACAGGTCACTCCATTTTCCCATCAGGAAGAAGAATGAACCACAGGCTCAGCCTGCCCCCCAGAACCAAAATAGGGCCTGAAGCAATCCTGCGCTTTTGCGGCCAGCTCCCAAAAAAGCGAGGAGACAAATGGAGCTCAGGGGCACTGCAATTCACAAACGTGCAGAGTTATAAATGAGAACTCTCGTCCACAAATATATTGAGGGAAGGGAACGAAGAGGATTTGAAAGCAAGGCAGATTTGCAGGAAACAGATTTCAGGAGGTAGATTCGACTCGCCTTTAAAGCACATGAAAAGCGGCAAAACGTTGACAATGATGCCCTTGGCCAAAAAGGGCGTATGCGTTTTTTCCTGAATATATTCAGGAAAAAACGCATACGCCCTTTTTGTCCAACAAAGCAAGCCGGAAGGGCAAATCAGCGCTACAAAGAAATCTCGCTTGCCCTCGGTCAAAAGGGCCATTCTGAAAAAAGTGTAAAAACCAGAAAAGCAGGACAGGCCATGGAGACATGGGAGCCTTGCTACGCTGATGGGCGGGATGCAAATTGCCAACAGGCACTCTGGAGAAGTGTACGCTGTGTCCTGCAACAAATAATAAACACAGCTTAGAGAGCATAGGGCACTTCCACTCATGGGCGTATAAATCGGGAAAATTAAACTCAAAAAGACACAGGCACCCCAAACTTTATGGCTGCTCTGTTTCCAAGAACCTCCATTTGGGTACACCTTCAATATCCCAGGAAAGAGAAAAATTGATAAACAAATGGTGGTACTTGGCACAATGGAATATCACTCAGCCATGAAATCAATGTCATAAGGCTAGTTAGCAGCATGATGAGTGGATTTAGGTACGATGATTCTAAGTGAAATAAGTCACACAGAAAAAGACACTTATCCTAAGATATCGCTTAGAGAGGGAATGTCAAAATCGCTACACTTGAACTGAATTACAAAACAGAACAGAGTCACACCTTTAGAAGACACACTATGGCTGCTTAACGGCAAAGGTGAGATGCGGTGATGCATAAAACAAGGGTTTGAAATTAGCTCAGAGACCGCTCCATAAGCCAAATATGTAATAGACAAGGCCTACTCCCTGCTCAGTGAACTGGACTCAACACCCCCTAGTCACCGCACAAGAATATATCTGACTAGTAAGAATCTGAAAACCTATGTATCGATATCTCTCTGCAAGTGAATCAAGAGGATGTAAAGCGGCATAAACACAGCAGGGAAAAGCAGCCAAGCCCCATTCTAAACATAAATTACTTTAAAAAACCCACAAAACAAAGACAGTGAAAGAGAGAGAAATTCTTACAAAATCCGTTCAGGGTCTCTGATGCAACCTGGATTGACCATATCTAGACCCACAGCTGGATGAGACATAAGGCTGGACAGTCTTGGGTCTGAGAGGATTGGTGAGGTTGGGTGAGCAAATACAGATACTTTAAAATAACACCGCGGCGTACCCACCCAATGGGTCTCAAATCCCCAGGTACAAGGGCATCTTCCTACATCAAAACATGCATGGGAAACCCAGAAGATGGTATGCCGTGAGATCGGGAAAGGTTTCTAAAACGCACCTCATTTCTCCTCTCCTTGTGCTCGGGTTCGCCATTCCAGCCGCTTGACTAACCATCTCCCTACTTGGAGAATCAGCACCTTTAACCTCCTGTTTCGTACAGGTTGCAATTTGTCCTGAGGATGAACGGGAAGACGGGCAACCAACGAGAGACTAGCCCTAGTTGTTGGGACAGGCACAGGTCTCTCCATTTTCCCATCAGGAAGAAGAATGAACCACAGGCTCAGCCTGCCCCCTAGAACCAAAATAGGGCCTGAAGCAATCCTGCACTTTTGCGGCCAGCTCCCAAAAATGCGAGTAGACTAATGGAGCTCAGGGGCACTGCAATTCACAAACGTGCAGAGTTATAAATGATATCTCTCGTCCACAAATATATTGAGGGAAGGCAACGAAGAGGATTTGAAAGCAAGGCAGATTTGCAGGAAACAGATTTCAGGAGGTAGATTCGACTCGCCTTTAAAGCACATGAAAACAGGCAAAACGTTGACAATAATGCCCTTCACCAAAAAGGGCGTATGCGTTTTTTCCTGAATATATTCAGGAAAAAACGCATACGCCCTTTTTGGCCAACCAAGCAAGCCGGAAGGGCAAATCAGTGCTACAAAGAAGTCTCGCTTGCCCTCGGTCAAAAGGGCCATGCTGAAAAAAGTGTAAAAACCAGAAAAGCAGGACAGGCCATGGAGACATGGGAGCCTTGCTACGCTAATGGGCAGGATGTAAATTGCCAACAGCCACTCTGGAGAAGTATACGGTGTGTCCTGAAACAAGTAATAAACACAGCTTAGAGAGCATAGGACACTTCCACTCATGGGCGTATAAATTGGGAAAACTAAAAATCAACAAGACACAGGCACCCCAAACTTTACGGCTGCTCTGTTTCCAAGAACCTCACCTTCCGTACACCTTCAATATCCCAGGAAAGAGAAAAATGGATAAAGAAATGGTGGTACTTGGCACAATGGAATATCACTCAGCCATGAAATCAATGTCATAAGGCTAGTTAGCAGCATGATGAGTGGATTTAGGTACGATGATTCTAAGTGAAATAAGACACACAGAAAAAGACACTTATCCTAAGATATCGCTTAGAGAGGGAATGTCAAAATCGCTACACTTGAACTGAATTACAAAGCAGAACAGAGTCACAACATTAGAAGACACACTATGGCTGCTTAACGGGAAACGTGAGGTGGGGTGATGCAT